>NC_056728.1:1013839816-1013929816 GCF_019279795.1 Protopterus annectens
CCTTATTGAATACTGTCCCCCTTTTTATATTTATAATCAAGGACAAATTAAGAAACTAGGACAGTTATGAGATTTTTTACAAGGCAGATATCCAGTGTGAGACACCAATGCTAAAATGATAGGCTAAAGCATAGGTTTTTTTTCAAATGGTTGCAGGTTGATAAAGGGTGACCAGATTATGATGTTTAAATGTTTTAAAATGATACATTGGCAGCAACATTATAGTTGAGTTGTTCACCATTACCTGGAAACTTGGAATAATTCCTATTTTGTTTTGTTTTTTTGCCTCCATTAATAACTTCATTATGTAATACATTTTTACCATAGGGTGGGCAGATTATGGAATATAATTCGAGTAAATGAAAGAATAACTGATTTAGTTGCACTTAAAGCATTAATAGAAATCTGTTTTAAAGGAAAAGTGCAGAACTCAAATTGTAATAGCTGAAAACTCTTGAATAGCCAATTATCTTAGCCTTGAGTTTGTTTTAATAATATCAAACACTTATTTTATTCCAAGTGCCAGAAAGAGCACTGCTAGGAATTAAGCACAGCCAAGCACATGACTACCATTTAGACACAGTTGCATTTTATGAAATTCATCTGTTTAACTTGTTATAGGATGGCCTTTGTTATGGTAGGGGAAAGAATGGGAGGTTGACTGTAGGCCAACATGTACATGGACCAAGCTACATGGTAGTTTGCATTCTTTCTGCAGTTTTGCAGGACACTGAGAATTAAGGAACAATAAAATTGTGAATGATGGGCTAACAATAGAGAAAGTTACAGGCTGAGAAGTCTAGACGACTGTCTTTCATCCATACTTTGTTAAATATCTCATGGTTCCATGGTGCATTGCAGAGAATTACTGTGTACAATACGGAATGTGCCACAGAATAGTATCAACTACTTTTAGTAGATATCGGCAAGTATTGTGACAAGTACAATGATTACTCATTTCTGATTTACTTTCAGCAATACAATGCTTTGATATCTTCAGTGTAGTCATCTCAGAATCAAAACCCTGTTAAATCGAGCAGTGTATTTGTGGTATGAGTAAAAGTAAATTTGTCATAAATAACTTTTTCAAGCCAGTTTAGTGAGAATAGAGAATGTAGCACACAATGCATGCAGATCACACTCGGCATGGTACAGTGATCAGGTTGCCTTCTTTGTAGCGTTTCTTGCCGATTTGATTAGTGCTTGAGAGTGGGCTATACAATCATTGTGTGATAGTGATGCAGCAGAACCTCGCACTACTGCTGCTCATTCAGTGTGCAGACTCAAGGCCAGTAGTGAGTAAAGACTGAATTATACTGTTGTTGAATCCTACTCAAAATGAAGGTGCTTCTCATGGTAACATGTCCAGGCACCACAGAAAAACTGTAACAAATACCCTGTTCTGATAATACAACAATGCATGGGAACCATTGACATCAGTAGAAAATAGGAGTCTTTTATCCTTCTCTATAATAATTTGATAAATCTCTGAACAAATGTATTTATTTCTGGAGAGCCACCCTCCTCCATTAGTGGTGCAGAATAATGCATCTGGAAATAGGACGAAAAAACAATAAGCAAGTATACAGCTGCTGAAGTAACAATAAGAAAGTAAAATAAATAAAATGCAAAATATGCTGAAATATTTTTCCTTCAGCAAGCATTGTTGATTGAAGTGGAAATTAGAAAACAAAATGTCCACAGCAACAAACAATTATTCAGGACAACAGAAACCTTTATCAGGTACTTGGTTCAATTTGTACATTTGTGTATGACAAGATCAATAACATAAAATATACTTAGAAAATGTTAATGCCTTTTTAATTTGCTATAATCAGGAAACACGCTGGATATTATAAAAATTCCTTTTGCAAAATATGACAATCCTATTATAATATGACTTATGCAACACTGAACCAATGGCTTTTTTTACTGCAATTTAACTGTAGTAGTATATATATAACTTAATTGTGAGGCTTTCTATGTGGGTGAATTATATGAATGAACTTGTGTTTTCTCATTCCACCCTGGAACTTCTTGACTCAATTCTACTTTGTTTTAGCCAGTTTTAACTTTTCCACCTATGAGGGTACTCTCTACATGACAAATTTTGTAGTAAGCTGTGTTAATTCTGACAAAGTATTTCTAATCAGTCAGTAACATTGCTAACTACTTTCACATTAAATGTAATACTTAATTTGTACATTGTCTGTTTACCTTTAATACTACCCACAATAACAATTATAAATCATGTAATTTAGCAAATTCAGAATTTGCTTGGTTTATATAAACATGTTTTTGCCTACGTTGTAAGAGGTTTTCTTTTTTGGGTCAAAGAGAGGATAACTTAAAGATTACAACTGAAAATGTGAAGTACAATGGCAATTGTGGCCTAATACTTGAAAAAAGTAACATTAAAATCATTCTAAAATTAAGGACACTGACTATTTTATTACTAATATACAGCGGTAGCATTGTTGCCTCACAACAAGAGGTTCTCCTGTTCAATTCTCGGCTGGAGTGCCTTCTGTGTGGAGTCTGCATGTCCTCCCCGTGGTCGACTGGCCTCCGAAAGACATGCGTGAATGGGCATGCCTTCACTGAAGGTTGGGCGTCGGGCTGGCAACTCGGTACCATAAAAATCTACTGCCAATCATTAGCGGACTGGAGTTCCGCTATGGCGACCCCTAACTGGGAAAAAGCCAAAAAGACAAACAGCAACATTGACTTTATTGATTGCTGGTATAGTAATTTTATTTTATATTTCATATATAACAAAAAACAGTGATTTGTTTTACACTTTGATGTAGGTTCATTATTCACTAGAAATGAAAGCAGTCATTTTTTGTGTATTAAACCCTTTTTCTGACATCAGGAGTCCTCTTTGATTTTTGGTTTGCTTCTCTTTGGGACTACTGCTCACCTGGGACTGGTTTGAGAGCAATCACATATAAATAATTTTATGTTTTGTTTGAAAAAAAACATTTGCAGCTCTGGAAAATACTACCAGTTTGGGCTAATTTGTCTGATAAACGGAAGTTATGCATTCAGAAATTTGAGCCACTATTAACTGTGAGCAACATTTCAGAGAAGTCTGAAGTGATACAGTGTATGCTACATTCCTGCATGTCACAGGAGATGACGCTGTGAATGTTTACACTATATTTGAATTTCAAGAGGGGAAATGAGAGAGAATATTGCAGTAAATAAACTACAGTTATAGAATTACTGAGAACAGAGAAAGAATCTACTATCTATGCATCATATTTTCTTTACAGGAACAGATGTAATTACTGATTCTTATCTTACTGCTTTAAGGTAATGATCAAATTCTGAATTTGGTCAATTATACAATTTATTAATGTTATTATGGAAAGCATTAAAAGAAAACAATGTTCAGATTAAGTATGACATTTAATATGAAAGTAGTTAGCAATGTTACTGAGTGATTTGGAATACTTTGTCAGAGTTAACACAGCTCACTGCAGAATTTGTCATGTAGCCTCATATGTGGAAAAGTTAAAATTAGAAAAAGTAAAGTAAAATTGAATCAGGAAGTTCCAGGGTGGTATGAGAAGCAGTGTAAACAAGCAAGAAAGAAAGAAATGTGTAGCAGGTATGGCTTTATTGTGATAAGTAGAAAACTCCTGTCATTAGTTAAATATGTAAAAACTGTGGAAGAAGAAATCACATTTTGCAAAGGTATATCAAATAAAAGAAATCAGTTTCATATCAAAAAGTTTGCATGTATTTGTATAAAATCTTAAAAATGAGATGTTTGGGGGTGCAAGTAAATCGAGTACAAGAAAAAATTGCAAACAAACCCTGACTTGAAAATGAGCTGAAAATCTGTCAATAAAATCCGAAAATTAATAATGTGTATGCAGTATTTATACTAGGCACCTCCAAAAGAGTGCAGCATACAGTCTGCTCAAATGTTTAAAATACTAGTTCTGACAAAGAACAACCTGATAAAATCATTGTGTAAACTTCTTTATTCTGGTCTTGATTAAAAACTCAAAGGTTAGAAAGTGTTTATATGTTGCTAGAATAATAAGAAATAGAAGATTCAGTTCAAGGTAGATAAAACAATGATAAAATGATCCTTCTCGTTGTGGTGTATGACTTATCAGAGGCATGGCATGTTAAAAGGAATTAATAGTCTGAACGCATAGTTACAGCTTAGGACTGAAAAACGTCTGATAATTTCCTTAAACAGTCCAAAGATGAGTTATTGACTTGGACTGTTCATAGGAGTATATTGCATTCACACAAGTTCTTTTATGTTACCAGAAGTACAAATACAAAGAAAATTCCAGTAACTTTTGCTAACTAGCATCAAGAAGGGCTTCAGCTTCACACAAAAAAAAGTTGCCATTAAGAAACACACTAATTTGAATGAACAGGTTAACAGGGCTGACCCATATGTACACAGTCAAGAATCAATCAGCTATCATTTGCTTGATCATGATGGATGCAAACAAGTAATTGTTTGAGACCAGCATGCATTATTTTGTGCAGTTTTTTTCTTATCCAGTGTTGAGTATATATATATATATATATATATGTGTGTGTGTATATATACACATATATATATATATATATATATATATATATATATATATATATATATATATATATATATATATATATATATATATATATATATATATATATATATATATATATATATATATATATATATGGGTCTACTTTATTTCGTTGAATCTCATTTCACCCTGACCAAATCGCTAAAAACACAAACTACTGAAAACTCATTTCATTGAATCGAACTTAGTATATATGGCACTGTGTAAAGTACTGTAAGGCAGCTAAAAGGCATATGCCCTCTTTCCCCACTGTAGTGCGATCTTAGAGTTAGTATATATAGTTGGGGGTGGGGGGCACAGCCTTGTTTGTTTTATATTGTATTTTACAAAAAACTTCAAAACCATACATTTTAAACAATATACTTGCATAGTTGAAACACCAATGACTAACTCTATCCAGAAGACAATATGTACTCAAACTAAATGGAGGGCTATGCCCCCCCACACCTTCAATGTGGGGGGCTGTGCCCCCCACCCCCAACTATATATACCAAATCCAGGATTGCACTACAGTGGGGAAAAGGGCATATACCTTTTACTTGCCTTACCATAGTGTACACAGTGCCATACATACTAACAGCAGTTCAGTGAAATGACATTCAGTGAAATGAGTTTTCATTAATTTAAGTTTTCAGCGAAGTGGTCTGGATGAAATTCAGTGAAATTAGATTAATTGAAACAAAGTAGACCCATCTGTACATATATATATATATATATATATATATATATATATATATATATATATATATATATATATATATATCTGGGATTCGTACTGATCCCAGAAGTGGATAGGTAGGCAGTGTATGTAAGGTTTTAAGGTTTTGTGTAGGTAATGTATGTAAGGTTTAGTGTAGGGTTTTGTTAAGTGTATGTGTGTGGAATATTTAGTTTGTTTGGGTATAGCTCCGTAGGGGAAGTGTGTGGTAGTTACGGACCTTAGGGTTAGGGAGGGGTTGAGGATAGTGCATAGATAGTTGTGTATGTGGAGTTTAGTTTAGGGTTAGCAGTAGGGTTTGGGTGCTTTAATTTAGGGTTAGAAGTAGGGTTTTGGTTAGTGTATGTATGTGTTTTTTTTATTGTGTTTGGGTAGGTAGTGCGTTACGGGTGGTTGGTTGGTCAACTATGACAGTTCGAGGTTTTAAATTTCGCGCTTTAGTACGTTCGATGTATTCACGGTTCGCTCTTTATGTGTCGTGCTATTTGGATTTGGGTTTTTCGTGTTTCAAGCACATAAAGTAGACCCCCCCCCCCAACAGGACACTTATCTGGTATTGCTAAATATTCAGTACAGCAACAAAATGTTCAAACTAGCTGGCAACAGTGGTGTTCAAACTGGTGGCAAAAGAAACTCTTTGTAGTTGTTTCCATATGTTCCTTTTATGCCCTGCATTCTGTGCAAGGAGCATAAGTGTCATGTACCTCCCTAACAAGATCTTTTTCAAGCTTATCTATACCTTCTAATTGACAGACTGCCTGGGGTGGGACATCACTTCTTTAAGGAATACTGCAACCGTGATATAGATGGATATTTCTAATGTACAAGCATGCACTTTACGTAGGATGGTTCAGTTACTCTTTGTTTCACTCAAATGATTGCATTCCAGCCACATTCTAGTTAAAGTTTCTTTCACTGCTTAACAATTGACTTTCAGAATGGTTGTTCCAGGAAATCAGCATCAAATGGGAAAAAATGCTATATAAGAAAGTACAGTTGTATAAGTAAACATACCATAACAAAAGATGTTCAAATGATCGCTGTTGCAGTAGTCCTAGCCACATAGGTTACATCCTGACAAGGACACAACAGCCAGACATCCTCCAAATCCTTGGGGCACCCTCCATATGCCCAAACTGCCAGGCAGCTCAAGAACAGCTGACTAAAAGGCAAGTTTTTGAACAAAGCCCTTCAGAGCTTTCCTGACAACACACACAAGGCTGTGCCCTGATAAAACAAAGTTCAGAACAAAAAATAAATGTTCACATCCTTGCATAAAAAGCACACCAAAAAATAAGGGTTGGGGGTGGAGTCAGGTAACAGAATTTCAGTCATCTCACCTCTTTAGTTTATGAAAAAGAGAGTTAATACATTTTGCAGTGTAGGGCAGAAATACTGAAACTTAGCAGACTTGTAATACATTTATTTTGGAGAATGCCACTTCATCTCTTAGTACTGCCTTCCAATCTTAAATTTCACAAAATACACACACAAATACGTGCATGTTCATAGGTATTTATAAAGCATGCAGTTACGGAAACTACTGAGGAGCTTAGCTCAATTGTCCCAGAATCCTGCCTGATTAAGTGACACTTAGAATCACAGAAGCCAAATGGGGAGTAAGGGTAAGAAACCCTGCATTACAGGAAGCAGCTTGTTAACAGGGCCTAGCACACACACACACACACACACACACACACACACACACACACACACACACACACACACACACACACACACACACACACTGACACACACACACACACACACACACACACACACACACACACACACACACACACACACACACACATACACCTATCTATCTATATTACATATATATATATATATATATATATATATATATATATATGGGAACAGTTCACAATGACGAAATCCTGAAAGATCAAATAAAATGTGGCTGAGACCATATGATCGAACTTTTGGAATACCAACATTGTGAACGGAGATCTGCATATAGCGCGGAATGGGAGATTTCCTTTTTCCTCACTGTAGTACGATCTCAGAGTTGGAATATTTAAGTAGCGGTGGTGTTGGGGTTTTTTTGGATTTGTTTTGGAATTTCAATATTCTGAAACATCGATCATATGGTCTCAGTCATATTAAATTCAATGTTTCGGAATTTTGAGATTCTGAAGTGACTCCATATATGTATATATATATATATATATATATATATATATATATATATATATATATATATATATATATATATATATCTGTGTGTGTGTGTGTGTGCGCGCGCGCGCGCACTTGTGTGTGCACGTGTGTGCACTATATGACTGCATGCCTGCGTATATGAGTGTACTACTATAGATTTGCTTATGCATGCTTCTAAGCTCAGATTTTCATACACTTACCTTTATATCTGTTTTCTTCCTTCCCAGAATTACTTGCTACATTGGTGATTGGTGTGTGTAACAAATACCTTGGTGGCATGCAGTCATTACAGTGTCTTATGCAGTTATACACATCCTATGTGAATAAAAAACATATGTATGTACAGCTGGTGGTGGTGTTTACTCACAAGCATTATCCTGCAGTGAAAGTCAGACAACTGTTTTGTTTTTTGCTTAAAGGAAACTGGATGTCAAATAGCACATCATCTTCAAAATGAGCTGCTGCAGTTTCCCTCCTAATACACTCCCTGTTTTATATTCTGTTCATCAGTCTGTCAAAGAAATGATCTCGCCGAGCCTTGAACAAATTAACTGCTTGTCACTCTTCCCTGTCAGCTGGACTTCATCTAGATTTATGCATACCTCTTTATGTGACTTCTACAATATGTCATGGCTAATGAAAATCGGTGCTGGTGTTTTCACTCCATATTATAGCCATTAATGAGATTATTATTTTCAGCTTTGCTATCTTACAAGCCAGATGTCTGGAAATCCTTGGCTGGCGTGTATTCAAAAGGCTTTTCCTGGTCCATGAATAACAATGCTGTGGAGTTACAAGCCCTTCTTTGTGAACATTTGCTGAAAGGGGTCTTAGTTTAGGCAGAAGAGGATGTTCCAATGACCCAGAAATTAAACATCAGTTTATGTTGTATTTTTTTCTTGACTTTCCTCTTGGGGGGGGGGGGGACTGGCACCAGAATGATTGCAGTATAAATAATCAAACAAGATCTACTACTGGATCTGACTAGAAGGCAAACACAAGATGTTAGACACGTGCCATTTGTACATTGCTTGTTACCTACATGTTTTTGCTGTAGTGGAAGTCACAGAAGTCATACAATTTGATTACTATTTTTGATGGAAACACCAGCCAGACTTTTCATTTATGTGAATTTAGATGAACTATATTTCACAAAATAATTTCCATTGCAGTGCTATACTTGCCCCGCCCCCACCCATCCCCCGCCTTGAAATGTGACCTCAGCTTTAAAAAAAAAAGTTTGGAACATTTCTTTTTCTGCTTTCATATTAGCCAGTCGCATATTGATCGTCCACTACATGGGGCCAATGCAAGTGCTTAACTCGAGACATGCAGCTTACTTTTAAGTGAAATACTATGGTGCCTCCCAGCATTCCAGCTAAGGGTGATTATGAACGTCCAGCCTGCACACAAATGATAGCCTGATCTCTGCTTTATCAGATCATGGAACTGTAAGTTTATAAAGCAATCTGTATACTTTTTTAATTTGCTATGTAGCTGAACTCCTATTTATGTAACTTTAATTTAAGCCGTTCATCTAAATATTATTCTAGGCAGTTATGACTTCTGCAGTGTAAGAGCAGTGCTGTTTTTCTAATTGATTTTGCATTCATTCACAGCCAGTTTTGTCAAAAAACGATGACAATTATTTTTATGTTTTGCTGTAACTTTCCCCATATGCCACAGTCTCTTGAAAATACTAACAGTGTATCAGGGAGTATGTATAACAAATTCCTACTTTTTAATGTGTGTTTAACTTAGCAGTGTTTCAAGGGATTGCCAGATGAATGCGTTTTGCTCCATGGCCATAAAGCAGCAAAAGAGACACAAACTGTGTACATTTTATTCTCTAGAAATTATAGGATTCTGCAATGTTAACTGCAACATTTACTAGACTAAGTGTAATCACTGCTAAATTCTGACATGCATTGTCATGTGCGAGCAGAGAGAAACAATAAGAAATAGTACATTTACTTGTTATTTTTATGTTTAATTAGTTTAATTATTCACTTTATTTATACAACCTCTGACTAAAGCATCATAACCACTATACAGACAAGATGGTTTTTAGGTATAAATTAAGAGTTCAGTTTGGAGCTTATTTTGTGACATTGTATGCTCAGAATCACACATTATGCAAGTAGACAATATGGAAATTAAAACAATGTCTACAAGAGGTTTGTTAATGGGTTATGCCTAAGGAATGTTTTGTTTTCAAAGACAATATGAAATGAGAAAATTGAGTCGTTCACATCTGTTGAGAATAACTGGATTCAAACTTAGTTTTCTAGGGAATACTAGCCACTACCAGCACTTTACAAGAGTAATTGTGTGGAGTAGCTCATATCCTTAGTCCTAGCAGCGGAGTTCAGAGTGATAATGCTGTGAGTTACTAACAACTTCAACCTTTATTTCTGAGTACTGATTCCATTAGTCTGCTCTGTATATGCACAGTTACTAAACCAAAAAGTACTCTTAAGGTTCTCCCTAAAAAGGCCGAGTGTGCCTTTTCTGTTTATCCTGATAAAAATAAATAATAATCATGCCAACTAGAGCAAGATATCCTAACCAGTCTGTACCTTAATAACAGTCTGCTTTGTTGTTTGGCAGCTGTGAAGACAGTCATTGTATACCAGTTTTATAACTCTCAGCATAAGGTGTTATTTTGCAGCTAGCTTCACACATGCCTATAGAAGGCCGTTTAAAGAAAATCACATTCTACAGATGGCATAGTTAATAACTAATGCCTCGGGGGATTCATAAAAGCTTGGTCAAAGCACATATTGTGCATTTTATAGGTATATGGAAACTGATGCACAGTATGGTCTGTAAGTTTAAGTGGCATTATTTCCAGTTTTAAACATTTAGTGCAGAATATCCATGGTGTAAAATTCTGTGAGTAGATACATTGTTCTAATTGAATAAATGATTTATTATTTTTTTTCTACAAAAGGAAATCGAATGCAGTTGGCATTGTCAAATAGGAAAAATGCTTGTTTGATGTGAAACGTGTGTGTGTGTGTGTGTGTGTGTGTGTGTGTGTGTGTGTGTGTGTGCATGCACACTTGCCATGTGTGTGTGTGTTTGTGTGTACGTGCCCTTGTGTATGTGTGCATTTCTGTGTCTGTGCATGTGTGTGTGTGTGTGTGTGTGTGTGTGTGTGTGTGTGTGTGTGTGTGTGTGTGTGTGTCTATATGTGCACGCGTGTGCATATGTGTGTGCATGTACATTAGTACTAGTCTTAGAATTATCCTGGGATCTTTCTATTCACAATATCTAAACCTTTTTTCTGATTACAAACAAATTGATAGATTTGCATCTTAAGTATGTTAACAACACAGACTTATTTCTTTTTTTTCTTATTCCGGAGTACTTCTTTTTGTATACTATCTGTGATTAAACTGAATTAACATTCTTGCTGTGCTGTACAGATTCTTTCAGGTTATGTACTGTGCATAATTATTAAATTCTCATATATGTGCCAACCCAAGAGTTACAGTTTGTTGAAGTAAGACTTCAGAATAAAAAATTCAAGTGGGTTTATACAAAAAAGAGCATTGAATAAACCTCCCTGGCCCTGTATGTTATATAGAACTTAAATGCAATGATCTGCTTTCTGATTTTATTCAGTTTTTATACGATATTGCAACCAAAGATTCTCATGTCAATTAAAAATCTTGAGCTGCATATGTTATTGAAACTCATTTATCTTGATTGCATCTCTTACTACAATTTTTCTGCTAACTTTTCATACATGTATATGTAGTTACAAAATTATTTTCATGTTTTTTGCATTTTCATGAGAGCTAGTTTTTGCTGAATCTATGGCTATTATGCAGGGAAGATTTTTATTTGGGTGTGTAATGTTTGTATGTATCTGTTAATTTATTTATTTACTTATTTATGAATGTTAGGAAGTGTAATGCAGGGCATTTGATTGGAGACCTCTGGAAAATGATCCACATAAATACCATAATTTCGTAGAAACAAACGTACATATACAGAAACTGAGAAAATATGAGAATATACAAATAAATGTACAAATATAGGTGAAGTGAGTTTAGAGTTTAAGGCAAGAAATACATTGCATTTGTGAAGAGAAATGTTATGAGCTGTATGAACTTTGTGCTTATTAGTTACGTGTCTGACTTTCTGTATTCAGGAAACTTGCATATACTTGTGTGAACCTGGCATTATTTCATGTAAAAATGTATAAAACTCTAGGTTTACTGTGAGACCAGCTGCAGCTCCTGAGTTATATGGTTTCACTTTTGTGCATATCTACAATTTTTAGCTGTTGCTTTGTTCTTGCTTGTAACATTTCTGCAAAAAAAGGAAAAGAACAAAGTCTCTAAACCATAACTGTCAAGGTGTGTTCCAGCACCTCTCCCCCAAGAGAACAAAACTTTACCTGTTCAGTGTCAGATCCCAGCAAATGTTTTACTCTGTAGCAGAGAGAGGAGAGTGGAAGTGAGGAACAAAGGAAGATCCCTGAGAGCAGGACCTAGCTTCCATGAAATTGGGGAACAATAGATATTGTAGGCAATACAATTCTACCAGCATTTATAGGTGCAAAAGCTGCCTAGAGAAATGGGAATGGTGACATTGTAGATAATGACATAGCAGCTAATTTTTAGGTAATATGGAAAACATATTGACATCATTGCATAAAACTTTGAGTCTCTTTACTCCCTTAATAAAAATCTGAAGAGGCACTTCCTCAGGTGTCCTTACTCTGCTGTTAGAGGGAGCTATACTAGCACTTAAAGGAATGAGTGAGCTGCGGTCAGGAAAAGAATATGAGGAGGCAAATATAGTTATATCGCTAGCTGTTATATCGGTAATATATATGTGTGTATGTGTGTGTGTGTGTGTGTGTGTGTGTGTGTGTGTGTGTGTGTGTGTGTGTGTGTTATGTATATATATATATATATATATATATATATATATATATATATATATAATCTTTCATTAGAATGTGCAGTTTCAGTTTAACTAACTTGTGCAAATGTGTGGAATCTGTTCAAGGCCAAGTCTTACTCTTCCAGAACAAGAGTACTGAGATTTAAAAGTGAAAGAAAATCAATAAAAATGCTGTTACAATGCTTATGTGAGTGGTCTCATATATATATATATATATATATATATATATATATATATATATATATATATACATGTAGTTTTATATACATATATATATATATATATATGTATATATATATATATATAGGTATATATGTATATATAGATATATATATGTGTGTATAAGTATATATGTTTATATATATATATATATATATATATATCTATATATATATATATATATCTATATATATATATATATATATATATATATATATATATAATAGAGATATATATATATATATATATATATATATATATATACATATATAAATATATTTATATGGTCTATATTACGTAATCAAACATTCAGATGATTTCTGTTTACTGCGATGTAGTGCGGTCTCGGAGTTGGCATATTTAAGTAGCGGGGTGTGTGGGGGGTGCAGCCCCTCATGTGGGGGGGTCCAGGGGGGCTTGGCCCCCTGCATAAAGCAGTTTAATGGTTTGTTTGGGTTTTTGTTATTTTTTTCCGGCCATTCAACATTTTGCCGGTTCGCTCAATTGGGGTCGATCATTACGTGTTTGAACATCTGAATGTTCGATCACGTAATATAGACTCTATTTTTATATATGTATATATATATATATATATATATATATATATATACATATAAACATGGGTTCCTATCAGTTAATTAAGTTTTCAATTTCTAATAGAACCACTGTTTCTAAACTGGCTCTATTTCTATTAGTTATGGCTTGCATCTTAATGTGGTTTGTAATCAAATGTATACAATTTATATACATATATGTGTGTATGTGTGTGTGTGTGTGTGTGTGTGTGTGTGTGTGTGTGTGTGTGTGTGTGTGTGTGTGTGTGTGTGTGTGTGTGTGTGTGTGTGTGTGTGTGTGTGTGTGTGTGTGTGTGTGTGTGTGTGTGTGTGTGTGTGTGTGTGTGTGTGTGTGTGTGTGTGTGTGTGTGTGTGCACTTGTGTGTGCATGTGTGTACATCTCTATAGAGGTAGCGAGAGAGAGAGAGAAAGAGAGAGAGAGCTGTGTATGCATGTGTGTCTCTCTTCTTTACAAGTAGTGATCCTAAAAATTATTGAAAATGGCATTAACTCCGGAGTGTGGAACACATCGCATTCTCCCTGTTGCAACTATAATAGCATATGGCAGACTGAGAGACTGAGTTTTATTGGTGCTAAAATCAAACAGAATTAACATATTTAACCTCTGCTGAGCTATCAGATAGTCCACTCCTCTCATCTCTGAATCTTATAAAGAATATTTCAGATTGGGCAGAAGTGGTCTTTTACCTCTTAGAGGTGTCTCAGTGAATGAAATATGATGGTCACATTTTAATGCTATTCTCAGTAAAGAGATGATAAAGAAATTAGATCAACTATACATTTAACATAATGCTGAAATGTTTCCCAGTTATGGCTGATGTTAATAAAATTACATTCAATTGTTTTTGTACTGCAATTATTTTCTGCACTACTGAAATGTGATGCTTTTCTGTCTCCGCTTACACTGAAAATACGCTTGGCTGGTCAGAAAATGAAGTCAACATACATTAGTTAATTAAGTGATAGTTTTAGACTAAAACTTAAAACTGAGACTTGCTCTCATGTCTGTCAGACCACAGATTACCGCTGCTGATGCTTTCTCGAACATATCTTACTGTATTACATTTTAAAAGTAAAAAAGGAAGCACATTTAAGAATGTTCTAGCTGTTTCTAGATGTCTGTATACTTCTTGGCCTGTGCTTTTCTTCCTTATACATATGTATACTCCACCTTTACTCATATATGCTAACCTCCAACTTTAGAATTGCAAAAAGCAGTTTTGTATTTCTTTAACTACAGCTAAGCAAGCAGCTTTCCTGCTGAGAAAACTATTTGTGTTAGACCATTTCTCCTCTCATCATATATTATATACTGTAAAGAAAGGACTTTTTATATATATATATATATATATATATATATATATATATATATATATATACCTCCTACTACTGAAAAAAGATGTGATGATTATATTCTTTACTGGCTGCAGAACATCTTCTAACTGACTTTCTAATGTTGTCTACGATGGAACATTTTCTCCATGGGTTTTACAGAAACCGGTGCAAGGCAGATGGGCAGACGAGGTTAGCAAAGTAAGTCCATGAACATATAAGTAAACCTGATCATTCATTCTAGTGATCATAGGATGGTAGTCACCACCTAAGGAAATAATCTCATTAGTTCAGAAAATGATGTTTGGAAACCTTTTTAACTAAAATGTTGAAATGCAAGTACAGGCATGTTTCTATGGCCACTTCAGCAGGATAATCTGTTTTGTTTGTTGAATTATATGTATGTGCTACTTAGTGCCTCTATCTGACATTGGATGTTAACCATAAGTGGGCACACATGGCATACTGTGACACAAATTTTCACCTGCAGGGTTGCACTTTGCTTTCTGTCACTCTTTATTGGCCTTTTTTGACTACAGGGAGGCAAGCAGGTCATGCCTCTTCATTTATCTCCCTTCTAGCCCCTCCCATCCCAGTCCCAAGGCCACTAATCAAACCCCGATGTCTTGAGTCAAAGTCATGGCTTCTTCCCTCTGTGCCACGATACCAGACCAGAAGTCTTTTTAAAGCTCTTTTTCCTTTATAGCTATGTGAATTCAATTAAACTGTTTGGACTTGAAAGAGTTCAAAGTTTAAATCCTATATCCATGCTGTTTGAAAAATGATCAGCTTTCACATGTGTATTGTATTAGTCAGTTATTTGGATTTTGTAGTGCCTGTCATTCTCTGGACCATTCATTTTGCTTATTTAGTTTAAACATAGATTATGTTTTGTGGGTAAAATGAAATGCTACCCTCATGAATAATCAAGATATAGTCAATAAAAAATCCTTGATTAAAACTGATGGATGAAGGGTACTAGCTGCTAGTACAAGGGCCTAGGGAACTACTAAAGGGGCGGTGAATACCACACAATGTGACTGGGCTAATATATGCCTTTGGGCAGATAGCCCAGTACCAACCTATGAACCTGT
Organism: Protopterus annectens; assembly: GCF_019279795.1. Classification (NCBI taxonomy): domain Eukaryota; kingdom Metazoa; phylum Chordata; order Ceratodontiformes; family Protopteridae; genus Protopterus; species Protopterus annectens. The sequence goes on from NC_056728.1 coordinate 1,013,855,469, forward strand.
GAAAACAGACTAACACCTATAGGCAGATATTAAAAGAAGCCCATGTTAGGGGCAATCCCTCACACCACTGTAACTAATGTATATACTAACTTAACAGGCAAACAACAGCAGAGAAAGGAAAAGGTCTTCAAAATGGGGCATAGGGGTGTCACACAACAGTGATGCTATTCCTGCATATTTAAGAAAAGGCCTACAATCCAAAGAAGCTTACCTAGCTGTGGTCTCCCAGTCATAATCCATTCAACTGCCTGACAGAGACATGTAGGATAAGTGAGGGGCACTCTCTATTGCACTGTAGGATGGCAGGTATGGTTATATAATTTTAAATGATTTAAACAAACTACGGCATTAGATTTTGGTACAGTAATCATAAAAAGACGAGGCTGTGCCAACTCTCAATATTCAACATTCCAGTTACTACCCTCCACTATGTCTATAGCATGTTAATTTCAAAAAGTCAAAGGTAAAGACATTCACTATTTTTAGGGTTTTCCTGCAGTTTTCCTTATAAGGATGTCACTAAGTACCTAGCATGTTTCACCAATAATTATTTTGGAAACTGTAATGTTCATTATTAGTGCAAAGTGTTGTCTGCTAACAAATTCTTATTTCTATCACCTGCATGCAAACCAGAAAAGTTATGGATTGCAAGTTAAAGAGAGGATTAACATGGTTGTTTTACAGTATGGCAAATAATAGAGATAGATGGATTGAACTTATGTGTTTTTATTACATATAGAATAATCAACCACAAAAGGCCAAACACATTTTAATCATATATATTTGCAGTACTACTAAGGGATCATAGAATTTTGAGGTTAGCTAAGTTGTACACTTGAAAGCATTTCTCTAAACCCCAGCTCTAAGGACAAGGCTGAGACTATGATGTCAAAATGAACAATAAACATGGTAATTTAATAAAAACAATCCAAAAACAGTGTAGCATTTAAAAATTTAAACACAGCTGCTTTTGTCTCACATAAGGTCATACATAAACACATAAACATTTTCATGTGGTTCTTGGTTAATTTTTTTTGTTTCTGGATACTGTGTTTTGTGATTTTAAATTATACACTTACCCACGATATATTTGGAGATGTAAGAGTGAAGGTACATGTACCCCACATGAGAGTTTGGGGGCAAGGGCTTTTATTCCAGCTCTCTTTGGTTTGGAGTTTTAGTGAAAGTCAGACTTTTTTGTTGTGGCTTATTTTTGTGATATTTTCCAGCATGACCATATTAAATTCCACTACATATTATGTAACCAGATAAATGTCAGAATTACATGCCATCTGACCACCTTTAAACTGCTAAACCTCTCCAAAATAGACTTTGCAAACTGTATTCTGGAGTAGAGGGTCTACACTAAATGATGGAAAAATGTCACTACAGATACAGACGGGAGTCCGTTGGCAGTGTCAGTGGTACAACAGGTAGCACATTCATCTTTAGTACAGAAGGCTGTGGGTTCTAGCCCCACACCAGGTAGATGGATTGTTGACACAATAGCTCAGCATAAGGAGAGGCTGTACATTTGAGTGTGCCATCTTTTGAGATCATACTAGAGTGGGGAAAAGGACATTTCCTCATGTTGGGTAAGTAACTACTTTCCCTATATAACACATTCACAGATTTGAACTTTCTGATGTTAAACCAAGGTCACATCTGCTTGAGGTGGTGGCAGCTCAGGTGAATGTAAAAGATCCCATGGCACTTATCAAAAAGAGGTGGGGCCTTTTATTTATCACATCATAAAAATAGTCTTTACATATTTACAAAATGCACGTATTTACTGGTGCATATATAACATTTCTATTTTTTTTTTACTATTTATCATTTGTCTTGTAACATCCTCATTTTTATTATTCCATAATTGATCCACACTCCATCTTCCTTAACCGTAATCTAATTTTTTGCAATATATCTTCCAAAATTCATTTTCCATTAAAAAACATTTAATTCAGTCTTTTATTGCAAATAACCTACATTACATAAATAAATTCTTATCTATCCTTCTCACCTATTCTTTCTTCTTGTTCTTATAACAGCCATGCATAATTATATTCACATCTATAGTATTTGTCATTAATATTCTCAACATTTTCTTCACACATTTTTCCAGAGTTTCACCACTCTTTTGCATTTCAAAAAGAATGTTATGTTGTCTCTTCCTCCCCACAAAATAAATGCACTCTTTCAACATTCTTTTTATATGGCATATTCCCTTTACTGGTAACTTATTTAGTACCATTCTCCATATGAAATCCTAACAGTCTACTATCCTGATAAACCAAATCTTCCTTACTTTAATGGCTTTAATTACTTTTTCTGGTAAAGTTTCCCATGGGGTTACATAATAATATTGTTTCATCACATTACTACACCACAACCTTCTGTCTTTCTCTATATCATCCATTTTAATTTTCCATATTAATTTTTTTCTTGATACTTTTTAATTTATTCATTTACATATAATTTTACTTTTTTCTTATTCGTATCATCTTCCAGAAGATTTTATACTTATATTTAAACATTTCTTACTATTAATTTCTCATTTTCTTCCTTTATCCACTCTGCAAAATTCTACACAAGTTTAAAGAAGCAGAATAAACAACTGGATTTAGTAACCCCGATCCCCTTCATCTTCACTCCTCTATAACACATGTCTTTTCACTGGGTTTAACCTTGAAACCCATATGAAAAAACACCATATGCTTAGTTCCTTTTCATATTTTTCTGGAATCATATAACCATTTAACATATGTGCTATTTTTCTATTAATACCAAATTCACCAGAAAAAAACTTTTTCCTGAATACTAATCTATATGTTCCTCCACAGAAAGCATATTTCTTTCCTTTCTATTACCAGACCTCCATTTGCATTATAACTACACAATTGTCCCCAATTTTATACCTACAAATGGATTTCATTAATTGAAAAATACATTCCCCCCAGTTTTCACCACATCATCCACACCATTACTTTTATCTTTATTCAGAGTCATTCCCATTTCCTTTAAACAGCAATTTGGACAAACCAACACTTCCTTCATCTATATTTTGTTATTAGTAACTACAACTACATCATATATACGTATATATATATATATATATATATATATATATATGTGTGTGTGAGTGTGTGTGTGTGTGTGTGTGTGTGTGTGTGTATATATACATATATATATATATATATATATATATATATATATATATGAGACAAAACACATATCTAGCATCTTACATTTTATATGCTACTTTACTCACTATATCATTTATTGTAATGCAAACAATATTCCACTCATGGGGCATCCTTGTCTTATACCACACTTATTTCTTTATTCAGCCACCCATTCACTAACACTTTTCCTCTATTATTTTGATATGCTGACATACTCACTTTTTAAATTCTATTACCCATTCCGTACTTCTCCATAAGATCCCAGAAAGCATCATGTCCAACTGTATCAAATGCCTTGCTATTTATTTATTTATTTATTTTATTTTACATTTGTTGACCGGGCTAGTCTAGCTGGATACATGTCCATTTTCAGTAGAAGCCCGGGGAGAAAAGCTCCAAAGAACAGAGGTAGATTAACAAAAACATCAGAAGATCAAGTAATTAATATTACATTCATAGTCAAATAAAACAAGTAAAAGGGTTATACAAATTATTTAAAGAGGTAAACAGACTTAGGTAGATGGACTAACATGGCTACATTGAGGACCCTTACGGGTTTGGATTGGGTAGAGGCTAGGTAGGCCTGGGATGTTTGCTATTAGTCTGGATTAGAGCAAGGGCATAGCCATTGGGACTTTAGGAGATCTTTGAGGTGTTTTTTGAATTGGTGGAGAGAGGTCATGTGTCTTAGGTTGTTTGGGAGGGCATTCCAGGATCTTCCAATAGAATTGGCATAGAGTGCTTCACATCCCGAGTTGTTAGATTTAATAGTCTGTATTTGTAAGCTTTTGGATGACCTAAGGGATGTAAGGTTAGAGTAGGGGGTAAGTATTTTGTTCAGTGAGGGGGTTTTGTCTGGATAGTTGATTGTTTTAAATGCCTCAGTGAGTTGATTGAGTTTGAGAATGTTGGGTAGTTCTAACCATTCTAGTGTCCTTAGATTGTGGCAATGATGTGTGCGATAGGGCATTCCTGTTATAAATCTGGCTATGTGGTTATAGGTTGTAGATAGTTTGTTGAGCTCTCTTTTGTTAAGGAAGGAGAATATCGGGGAGGCATACAGGAGTGTGGAGAGGAGGTGGGTCCGGGCAATGGTTAGTTTAGTGTGTGGGGTTAGGAAGTTCTTAATTCTATACATGGACCCGAGTTTCTTGTTTACCGACTTAATGGTCAGGCTGACATGCATATCAAATTTAAGCTTGTGGTCTATGGTCACGCCTAGTAGTTTGGTGTGGGAGACAGGGTCGATTATGGTCCCATTATTGAAGGTCACGTGGAAGGTGGGGCGGTTGGTGCTAGGAGAGTCATTTCCTTGGGGGGTAAAAGGAGTGGGGAAAAACAGAAGTAATTTGGTTTTGGACGGGTTAAGTAAAAGTTTTAGTTCCAAGATCCATTTTTCAACTAAGGAAAAGCAGTTTTGGGTTGCGACTTGGAGTTTGGCGAGAGAAATGTCAGAGCAGATCAGGGTGGAGTCATCTGCATATTGAATACAGGTGGCTTTGGGAATGATAGAGTGTAGACCATTTATAAATATGGAGAAAAGAAGAGGACCAAGAATAGATCCTTGGGGAACACCGAAATTTGTGGGGAGTAGGTCGGAAAGACTATTTTCCCACTGAACCGCCTGTTTTCTACAAGAAAGGTAGTCATTAAACCAGTTTATGGTTGTTTTGCTAAGATAAAAGGTTTCCAGTGTGTGGATCAACTGTTGGTGATTGACCATGTCGAAGGCTTTGGATAGGTCGAGGAAGAGCACAGAGGATATTAATTTATTATTGCGATTGTGGTTAACTGAGTCAACAAAGGAGAGGAGAGCAGTAGTTGTGCTATGATGGGGGCGAAAGCCGTGCTGGGTGTGAGACAGGAGGTTGTTTCGAGTAAGATGGGTAATGAGTTGCTTGTGAATGCAGCGTTCCATGATTTTGGCTAGAGGAGATAGTATAGCTATGGGTTTGTAGTTTGATGTGTCAGTGGAGGATCCACCTTTATGTAGAGGGATGATGTGGGAGATTTTCCAGATTGAGGGAATAGAAGCTTCAGAAATGGACCGGTTGATCAAGATTGAAACAGGGTAGGCTATGGCATCAGATGCTATTTGTAGGTAATTGGCTGGAAGTAAGTCAGCCGCTAAGGTGGTTGGTTTGAGTTTTTTCAAGAGGGTTCGAATATAGGAGGTAGGTGTGGGTTGTAGGTTAAAGGAGGGTTGAGTTGGGTCTTTGGTTGAGGGTATAACCGAGGGAGAAGTAGTAAGTTGGCTGGCGAGGGACTGGATGGTTTCTGTGAAAAATGAGTTAAAGGTGTTGGCTATTTCTCTAGAATCTTTACCAATGAGTTTTTCAGGGGTAGGGGTGGTGGATTTACCTGGATGACAGAGGTGATTGAAACCAGCCCAGAATTTTTTAGGATTATGCTGGTGTTTATCTTGGAGGTGACAGTAATATTGTTTTTTGTCAGACAAAACGGCTGCTTTAGTTGAGTTTCTAAGCTGAAGAAACTTGATGCGATCTAGGGGGGTTTTAGAAGTTCTCCATTTGTGCCAGGCATTGTCTCGAAGTTTAATTTTGGTTTTAGTATCCTTTGTTAGCCAGGGTGTGATGCGTACCTTAGTTCTAGTAAGACGCTTAGGAGCATGAGAGTCAAGTATCTTGAGGAAAGTGTCATTAAAATATAACACACTATCATCTAAGGGTAAAGTTTTTAGGATGGACCAATTGCATGCTTTGAGGTCTGTAAGAAAATGGTCTGAGACAAAATTCTTACTGTTCCTAACTAGTCTGGATTGTGGATGATTTGAAGTCGGACATTTGTGTTTTATAATAAAGGTAATCAGGTGGTCACTAAGGTCGTTGGGAAGGGTCCCTGCAGTATAGTTATTTGGAGCCTTGTCAGTAAGAATCCAGTCAAGGATGCTCTCCTTTTGTTGAGCATTACCAATTCTGGTGGGAGATGGAATATTTTGAGAGAAGCCATGTAAGTTGATAGGAAGAGGATTTGGGGGTTCGGAGTAGAGGGACCAGTTAATATTAACGTCCCCTAGTATTATGGTTTCTTGGGGATAGTTGGTAGCAAACCAACTGAGGATTTGTTCTAGGTTTTCAAGATTTTTGCCTGGTGGTAGATAAGTTACTATGAGATTAATACTTTTTTGGTTGTTTAGGCGAATCTTTAGGGCAATTAGTTCAAGGTTAGGAATATTTGGAGGTTGGAGTGGATTCATTGTGATGTTCAGGGAGTTCTTGAACATGACAGCTATTCCCCCACCTTTTCTGGTTATTCGATCGATCCTAAGGATGTTATATCTAGGTGGGATGATTTCTTCATCCTTAGTGCTAGGTTTAAGCCATGTTTCCGATAGGCACATGATGTCAGGGGAGTGGGTTGCAAGCAAGGCATGCAAGTTGTGAACCTTATTATTGATACTTCTTAGGTTGAGGTGAAGGATAAGGAGGGTGCTCACTAGGCTTCTGGCTGCTTTCAGGGTTTTGGGGCCTAGGTCAAAATTAGGGCCTGGGTTGGGGTGGATATCTCCATCTTTTGTGATAGATTTTTTCAAGTAGTCAAATATTTTTTGGAGTTTAATTAGTAATTTTAGAGTGTCTTTTGTTGTGGGAACCTTTGGGTGGCAGAGGGTAGGATGAGTTCTTTTAGGAATCGGGTTATTAACAGGGTAATGAGATGGAGGGATGGGTGTGGAGGGGTTATGGGAATGAAGGGAGGTGTGACCTTTGGAGAGGAAGACTCCTGCTAGGGTTAGAGTTTCATAACTTGTTAAGAGATAAGAAATAATAAGGAGTAGTAGTATGGAGGGAAGGGTAGTAAAAGACTTTCTATCCATGGTGTGAGGAGAGGTTGGTGAGTGTAGTAAGCTGGGGGAAGTTGCCTTGGTAAAAGTGGGTGTATAAAAAGCTGGAAGGTAGTGGGTGTATAAAAAGCTGGAAGGATGAAGGATGGAGTGTAAATGGATCGAGGTTGGTAGGTGGGCGGAGTCGCCTAATCAGTATAGGCAAACAAGAAATGAGAGGGAGATGAGTCAGAGCACAGGACAGTTGTGATTGGTTGGTGGTAAGGGGGAAGGGCTTAGTGACCTAATAAATGTAGAGGTAGTGGGGGCGGGTGAGAATAGGGGGCAGGGTGGGGCGCGGAGCAGGCCTGAGCGAAGCGAGGGCGAAGCGGAGCAGGGCCTACACCACAAGGGTAATTCCTGGGTCCTAAAGGTAACAGAGTACAATGTCAGCTTGTTTGATTTCTTTGCTGGGTCTATCAGTAGGATATTAGGCTGATGTTTTGACCTAGTACTGTCTAATGCCTGCAGCAGACGCTTATCAGACAATACACTGTAGTTAGGATAGTTTCTTTACCCTGAGTCTCTTTGGGAGATTATGAACTGAAATTCATTGGGATTGAGAGGAGGCTGGTGTGTGCATTCGCACTGGGAGTCCAAGTGAGTCAGCGACGAAAGTTAAGGAACCACGCGTTGTTCATCTAGCATGGGGGGCTATCTACAGAGAGAATAAGGGAGAGAGATAGAGGGTTTAGCAACAGACTACAAGGTATCCTTAGTATAGTATGTTAAGTACAGTAGTCTTGCAACAGTATTAACAGGGTTAAACAACAATACAGTAAGTAGCAGACAGTAAAGTTAACTTGCTATAATTCAACAGGAGATACAGTTAAACAGCACAGTATTGCAGTAGATAGTCCAATGCAGTAATTAGTTAGTGTGGCATCCAATAGTTAAGCTAATCCTACTAGACATTATCGTTTTACACTTTCTGCCCTAAGTTAGCCCAACATAACAAACAGCTCATTAGTGGTAGTGTGATTAAATACATTAACAAGTGTGTTAAGCGACTCAAGAGACCAATCTGGTAACAAGCAGGCAGAGGTAATTTAGATTATAAATTTCAGTGGCAGATCTAAAATACATTGCTGAGTAACGCTCTAATATAAACAAGCATTTGGAGTGAATTTAGGTAAAATAAGAGCGCAGCACTCATTTTATGCAGTAAAGTACATCATTTCCATCGTTAGATAGTTTAAACTAGTCAAACTGCTAATATCACCTGCCATTAGTTTCATATCCTCACTTCTACTTATAATCATCATCTTCTTTCGGCTGTTCCCATTAGGAGTCGCCACAGTGGATCACCTGTTTCCATTTCTTCCTGTCCTCTGCATCTTGCTCTGTCACACCAACCACCTGCATGTCCTCTCTCACCATATCCATAAACCTTATCTTAGGCCTTCCTCTTTTCCTGTTACCTGGTAGCTTCATCCTTAGCATCTTTTTTCCCCAATATACTTAGCATCCCTCCTCAGCACATGTCCAAACCAATGTAATCTTGCCTCTCTGGCTTTGTCTCCAAACCTTCCAACCTGGGCTGACCCTCTAATATACTTATTCCTAATCCTGTCCACCCTCGTCACACCCAGTGCAAATCTTAACTTATAATATCAAATACAATTTTTCCTTTAGTCAATAGCAATTCTTTAACCCCCTTCCCTTTGGCACTATATATTCTTTCTTTCTTTCCTGCTGTCTCTCACCCTTCCTTCCATTCTCCTTTGTATTATTTTCATAAAAATTATAATCTGTATTATTTAGTGTGGTGGGTTTTAATTTTTTTATTTCATTCTTCTCACCCTTCCACCATAAATTTTCAGATCCCGCTATGTCACTCTTCAGGAACAAACCCTTCCTTCAACCAGTCATTCAGTACATTTGATAAATACTTTATTTGTCAATGCCTTAGTACCTATACCAACTTCACCTGATACGGAATCAACCTTTCCTTTCCAAAGTACTTCATCCAGTTCACTAATAGTACTTTTGTATTGCTCTTATACATATTTTCTACATGTTGTATTATAATATTTACCTCTCATTTTACGTTTTCATTTCCCTCACTATAGTAATATCCTCCTTTAATATTTTACCCAAATATGCAGATACCTCCTCCCTTCTCTCTTGTAAATAATATTTCTGCCAAAACAGTAATGCCTCAATTTTTTAAATTTATTTTATATATTTCTTTTTCCATATCGTAGTACTCGCTTGTATTATTCTCTAAATTTCTGTAATGCATTTCTAGTCATGTTCACAAATTTCACTTTCTCTTACTTCTTTTTTAAATTCAATCCACCATTCAGATATTTTTTTTATAGAAGTCCTTCATGGCTGTATGATGCTTCCATAACTACAATACTTCTCATTCTCCAATTTCATCCCGTAATTTCTCATGAATTCATTTTATTCCATACATATTGCTAAATAGTCTGAAAAAAACTGTCACAACTGTATCACTATCTGCTACCCCCCAAGCCTTCTGATAATAGAAAATAATCAATTTCAGACCCACTTGGCCCCTTTTATTCCACTCAGCTATTTTATCACATTTTATCAGTTCCTGTATTTTTTTACAGATTCCTCTTTCTTTTTATATTTTCCCCTTAAATCACAATGTCCTCTGAAATTATAATGTTCATGTTAACCCCCACATAGTCTAATATTTGATGAAACAGATTCTGTCTTTCCTTGCTAGTTATATATGCATTTAATGCAATAATTCTTTCTACACATCATCTCCACCTCACATCCACAACAGTTAACCTTCCCATCCTTACCAATGTTATATCTAGTATTTTCAGTGTTTTTTTTTTACCACAAGACAGCCACTCCAGAACAACATTCACTTTCTAAGTTCCATATTATATTTCCATCCTACATGTTTTCTGTTGGCGGTGTTTTTTTCACTTGTCAGGAGGCTTACAACCTCTAACAAAAATAACATTTGTATCACATTTAGCATGCCATTCCAGAATCCTTATCACTGTGTTAGTAATACTTTTCATATTTACTGAAAATACTCTAAGACTGTTGTTTCCATTTTTAAATTTAGGGGAAGCATTTTAAATTTTTGTTTTCTTATTTTTACACTTTTTTCAACTGAATATTTTTCCTGGGTTTCTGGGCAAATAATCCTTGATCTTCAGAATCAGATTTTTCACTGGCTAGAACCTCAAAAAATTATTAATATCAATGCCTTCTCCTGACCTGCCTTCCTGCATGCACTGCATATTTTTTTTCTTCTTCAACAGCTTGTTCTTTACCTAGTTTACTCTATCCCCAGCCTCTTGTTGTCCTTCCTCACGTATGTTTTCTTCCCTTCCCCTTCTTTTTCATTGTTTACTGTTTGTTCTTGATAATCTATCCAAACGTGTCACTCTTTTTTTACACACCCTGCATTCAGGCACATACCTTCTTGCTGTATGTCATTTCTCACCATACCGGTTACATTGTACCTTGTCACAATCACTATTTACAGTGGATATAAAAAGTGTACACACTCCTGTTAAAATGCCAACTTTCTGTGATATAAAAAATGAGACCACAATAAATCATTTCAAAACATTTCCCACCTTTAATGTGACCTATAACCTGTATAATTAAATTGAAAAGCAAACAACTCTGTTAGGGGAAAAAATATAAAAAATTTAAAAAATGTACAATAAGCTGGTTGCATAAGTGTGCACACCCTTAAACTAATACTTTGTTGAAGCACCTTTTGATTTTATATATTCTTATATATTCTTCATTTTTCTGTACTTTAACCCATATTGCAACATGATCTGAAAATCCAGCATATATAATTCCTTTTTTATAACTTTTAAACTATCAGATTTTAAAAAATAATCAATTTCTGTCCTAATTTCATTCCTTTTGTAGGTCAAGTGGTTATTCTCCCATACACTTAACTTTCTATTTCTCGTAATTTCTTTAGCCATTTTAACACCACAGTTGCTCTTATTTTTTTCCTTAAATTACAATTAAAATCACCCACCATTATAGTGTCCATATTTACACAAACATATTCAAGAATATTTTTAAACATCATTTCTCTCTCTTTTCTTGTTACATATGCATATAAAGCTATAATTCTATACACATATTTTTTTCCATCTCACATCTATTACAGTAGTTCGGCCTAGTTCCACTATGGTTACATCTAATACTTTAATGCTTTCTTGACATAATATACACATACCCGAGCATGTTTCTTTCCCCGTGTTCCAAACTACCACACCATTCCAAAGTTTTTCAGTTCGTGTTCTTTCTTCCTCTGTTAATAATCTGATATCTTCTAAAACAATAATATGTGCATCTACTGCAGCACACCATTGCAAAATATATATATATATATTCTCCTTTTAAGATTTGTCATACTGTTCAAATTTAAAGCTAATATTTTCAGCTTTTAAGAACAGTTAGTATAATAACATGTTTATCCCTTTCCTGTCTTATTTTCTCTAAGTATTATGTTTTTGAATTTTCTTTTCCTTTCTTTAATTCTTTTCCCTATCAAATTATTTTTGTTTCTTACTGTACACCAATCTGCTTCTCCCTCACTTGTCTCCTCTGTTTCTCTTTCCTTGTTATTTTCTTTAACTTCATGTATAACCTCTTTATCGGTTACATCTTTTTGTACATTTCCTTGTATAACACATTCTTCTATCTCTTTATCCTGTATAACTTCATTTTTCATTTCATTTTCTTGCATATTTATTTCACATTCTAGCCATGAATGATCAATATCGCCATACTTTTTTCCAATTTAAATGACATTTTTTGCATTATGCCCTGTTTTACCACATAAATGATATATTTTTTTATCACATTCATTGATTAAATCATTTTTTCCACAAAAATATGTTTTTGGTTGACCCCTGTATTTCACAAAACCCCTGTTACCATGAACATCAATAATACCAGGTACGTTCATAACATTGTTGTTTCCCATTTTCAGTATTACTCCACATTCCCATTCCCCAGTCCATAGTCCTCTTTCGTCATATATTTTTATAGTGTCTATTACTTCTTTACATATCGTTAACAAATGTTCTTTCAGTTCTGTTGCTTCAACTTCAGTTCTAAACTGGATCATTATTATTTTTGTCTGTAAAAAGCTTGCATGACATATTCTGACCATGGATAAATATTTTTGTTTTGTTCATATGCACCCAAAACATTGTCCATGGCCTGCCCTGTCTCAAATATCAAGTCACAAAAAGTCTCTATATTAATTAACATGAATGCACCTATCTCTTTTTCTTTGGCACCTAGAGGTGCTCTGACAGAATCCCAAACCTTATACCTGTCCAAACGTTCTTCTTTTTTTACACCTCACACATACTGCATACTTCTTTTTTGTTTCTTTCTTTGCTTTTGTCCCACGGTTTGTGCGTAAGTTTTTGTCTCTTGAACTTTCTCTGGCACAGTCTCTTCTTCTCCTTTTTCTTCTTCTATTTTCTCCATGATGTCACTCCATGAAACTGCTGCTCCACTACCTAGTTCACTTTGGTTTACCATTTCTTCCAAATAATCATCCCGCAACCCTCCCGATTGGAGGGTTGTACTTATGCATTTCTCAGAGGTAACTGTCTCTCCTTCAAACAATTTTCTCTAAAAGATTTCCTCTGAATCCATCTCTGTTACAGCTACAATCTCCTTTTCTTCTAATATCACTTTTTTCTACACCCACAGTATCAGAAAAAAAAACTCTGGTAGTGATTCTACCATTTCAGCTACATTTCCATCAACTTTCACTTCATTTTCAGCCAAAGCTGAATCAGCCATATTTTCTTCCTGTTCCACCTGGCTGCCACAGCACCTGGACAGGAAAAAGGAAGTCAGGATGTATAACACATAAATCCTTCCCTCAACTACAAAGAGTAGGGGAAGTTCCCCAATGCTCTGGCCAAATTTCCCCTTGTAGTATGTATACAACTACTGTTCTTCCCTGAAAAGAGGCCACTAGCCTAGTGGGCCTAACCTGGTCAACAAAGGATAATAAGCTAACTATAACTATAACTATAACTATAACTATAACTATAACTATAACTGGAAGTGCTTAAATTATATAGAACATTCAATAGACTGAACTTGATAGTTTTGAAAGTACAGTGCTGAAAGGTTAATGCTAATTTGTAGGAAGTATTTTTTGGGACAAAGTAAAATAAAAATGCCGGTTCAGTGATGCATAGCTGTATAGCTGTAAACTATATATATATATATATATATATATATATATATATATATATATATATATATATATATATATATATATATATATATGTTGACCATCGGAGCAGACTGTTTTCATAATTTTGTTTAAATATTGTTGATGCAAAAAAAGCATGTGGAACATTGTTATTTAGTCAGTAAGATAAATGGTTAGTAGTGGCTATTTTGAACTAAAACCAGCAAATGCATCCTTTCAAAATGTAAAAAGCATTTTCAGTACTATTAACTATAAATTTGGAATTCGGTATATGATTTTAATACATTTGCTACTAATAACAGAATTTTGTTGACCCTGATAGAGGCTCCTTGATTCAGATAATTTTTTAAATCATTTTAAATCATTCAAATGCCTCTCTGGTTGTAGCCTTTAATATGTTCAGATTGTTATACAAAGCTGAGTTAGCATTTTCAAGAAAACGTGTTTTGGCCATTTCTGTCTTTGTGTATAAATGTCTGTTTTTTGAAAATGGCTTTGCATATTCTCATAAAATGTCATGGAAATAATTTTTGGCAAAGCTGTTTATAAAGGTCTATAGATTTCCTACCTCAAAATGCAAATGAGAAGCTCTAATATGAATTGTATCTATAAGGCAATGTTACTTCTGTGCTACAATATTTTAAAAATGCTTATCATTTTTATATATAGATATGTATTCTTTTCAAGATGAACAAAGAAAATCTGTATCACTTTCATACACAAATGTCTATAGACTTTTAGGTCCAAATGAAAGCAATTATATATATGTGTGCTATTGATAGCCTTTATACCTACAACTCTTAAGAGAATCGATAGCTTTACTTCCCTTTAAAATTAATGCTCAGCAGTTGCTGCATTTTTTCAACTTCTGATGGCCTTTTTAACTTACATTTGAACATCCCTGCAATTGTCAGTATATATATATATATATATATATATATTAAGAGAGAGACTGTTTCAAAATATGTTTACAACAGTTTCATGACAATACCTGGATCCTCAGACTTACACAACGTATTGTATTAGGTAATAGCTCTAAGGGCAAAAAATCAAGACAGTTTAAGCAACAGTCTTGTTTTTTCCGATAAAGAATACTATGCATATTTTGTAATTTCATTTATAATGACAGAACATAGTCCATGGTCTCGCAGAAATATTTTTTTCTGCTTTGTAGTTTTTAAAAAAAACAGATTAATAATATAAATCAGAGATTAAACAGCCGAGTTGTCAAATGCATATCTCTCTTCTCTTTTGGCTGTTCCCATTAGGGGTTACCACAGAGGATCATCTGTTTCCATTTCTTCCTGTCCTCTGCATCTTGCTGTGTCACACCAACCACCTGCATGTCCTCTCCCACCACATCCATAAACCTTTTCTTAGGCCTTCCTCTTTTCCTCTTACCTGGCAGCTCCATCCTTAGCATCCTTTTCCCAATATACCCAGCATTCCTCCTCAGCACATGTCGAAACCAATGCAATCTCACCTCTCTGACTTTGTCTCCAAACCATCCAACCTGAGCTGACCCTCTAATATACTGATTCCTAATATTGTCCATCCTTGTCATACCCAGTGCAAATCTTAACATCTTTAACATCTTTAACTCTACTACTTCCAGCTTTGACTCCTGCCTTTTTGTCGATGCCACCATCTCCAACCCATACAACATAGCTGGTCTCACTATCCTCTTGTATACCTTCCCTTTCACTCTTACTGGTACTCATCTGTCACAAATCACTCCTGACACTCTTCTCCACCCATTCCACCCTGCCTGTACTCTCTTCTTCACCTCTCTTCCACACTCACCATTACTCTGAACTGCTGATACCAAGTACTTAAACTCATCCACCTTCACCAACTCTACTCCCTGCATCCTCACCATTCCTCCGTCCTCCCTCTCATTCACACACATATATTCTGTCTTAGTCCTGCTGACCTTCATTCCTTTCCTCTCTAGAGCATATCTTACCTCTCCAGGGTCTCCTCAACCTGGTCCCTACTCTCACTACAGATCACAATGTAATCTGCAAACACCATAGTCCATGGGGGTCTCCTGGCTGATCTCGTCTGTCAACCTGTCCATCACCATTGCAAATAAGAAAGGGCTCAGAGCTGATCCTTGATGTAATCCAACTTCCACCTTAAACGCATCTGTCACTCCCACTGCAGACTTCACCACTGTCATACTACCCTTGTACATATCCTGTACCACTCTTACATACTTCTGTGCCACTCCTGACTTCCTCATACAATACCACAACTCCTCTCTAGGCACCCTATCATATGCTTTCTCCAAGTTCACCAAGACAATGCAACTCCTTCTGACCTTCTCTATATTTCTCCATCAACACTCTCAGAGCAAACATCACATCTGTAGTGCTCTTTCCTGGCATGAAACCATACTGTTGATCGCTAATCATCACCTCCCTTCTTAACCTAGCTTCCTCTACTCTTTCCCATAACTTCAAGCTGTGACTGATCAGTTTTATCCCTCTGTAGTTACTACAACTCTGCACATCACCCTTATTCTGAAAAATAGGTACCAAAACACTTTTTCCCACTCCTCAGGCATGTGTAACGTAATAGTCTGCATTCAGTAATAAGCATAGAAAGGCCATATGCTATTCTGTATTAGAGAGTACTTTAAAACCTTCTGAGGGAGTTGTACTAGTAAACTCATATAGTAACACACCTAATAATATGATTCTATGCACAATGATTTATATTCATATCAGTACTAAATTTGAACTCATTGCAGTGCCCCTCAGTACAGGAAGATTTGGGTATGGCATGTTTCCATTAACAAAAAAGTTCCCTTTTGGACAAAAATTATATGACTTCTACTTCTTATGTAATGACAATTCAATACACATGCAGCAGAACTAATTTTATGGGAAACCATTTAAAATATAGGGGCACAGGAAAATAATTTTCTTGGGTGGCGAAAGCCAGGGTACATTTTTTGGCTAGGCTTATATAGGCCCTAGGGCCAATAGCCTAGTACCTACCTATGAACCTATGAACCTATATAAAACTTAGAATGATGAATCCCTAATGTGGAGACTAAATGATCGAAAATTTGGACTTATATGCATTGAGTCCAAGACTATCTTTTCTGAGAATATTCCCTTTCTCTAAGGTATGGTGATCTTGTAGTTGGCATATATACATTTGGTGCTATGGGGAGGCTTACCCCCAACACACGCACACATACACATACACGCACACACATGCACACACACACACACACACACACACACACACACACACGCACACACACACACGCACACACGCACACACACACGCACACACACGCATACATACACACACACGCACACACACACACACACACACACACACACACACACACACACACACACACACATATACACATATGCACACACACACACACACACACACACACACACACACACACACACACACACACACACACACACACACACACACACACACACACACACACACACACACACACACACACAAACACACATATACACATATGCACACACACAAACACACACACACATACACACACACACACACACACACACACACACACACACACACACACACACACGTATCAGTGTGTGCAGAGATGCCCCTCCAAAGAACAAATTTAAATGAGTAGAACAATGACTGAAATTCATTCTTCACCTGCATTTTTAGTCTTTTTTTTTTTTTGGTGTTTCAAGGCTTGTTATTACAAGTTCCAAAATTCCAAAGTTCTGATACAAAGGCAACTCATTACAGATATATTCAAGATGAATTGTAGTTCCTACCCTGATCAGAGGCCATATAAACCATCTTCAATGGAAACCAAGTATAATGCATATTGCCAGGTTTACACTGTCAGCTACCAGTAGAACCCACATTTGACACAATGTATGAAACAATATATGCTACTCCCCCATGTAAGTATTCTTAATAGAACTTTCAGAGGACTGGACTAGAATAGTCCAGTATAAATGCACTTTACACTGTCATTATAAATTTAGGAAATCAAATTCATCTTATTGCTGAATAAATCTATAAAGAAACATCAACAATACTAACATTATGTTCAATAACACTGACAATTTGATATGGGCTTCCAAAAAACATATAGTTCGTACAAATTGTTTTCAGCTAGGCAAGCCCCTCATGTTACCTTATATAGAGGATATATCACCTTATCCCACTTTTCTTAAATATAATAACTACATAGTAGCATAACTACAGAAACAGCAAACACCACTGGAAAAGGAAACTTTTCCCACTTACTTTCTGCAATATTTTGCTCCTGGAAACAAAGTAGTACTTACTTTACACCTGCAATTCTCAAAAGAAAGACCCAAACAGACATTCTGCTGCCATCCACCATGTCCCTAAGATCCCAAGATAAAAAAATAACACTACAAATATTGAACCAAACTATGTCAATTATATATCTATAAAATAGCACAACTGTTGCTATGCCAGTCTGATATTTTCTAATTCAGTTTTAGTAGCCTCAGAAACATTATCTGTGATGAGGCGAACTTCAGTCCAACATGTTGCAGCCCTTAATGCACTGAGGTTTGCTCATGACATGTTTTCAGAGACGAAAACTGCTCTCTGCTCTGTGGAAGTGTATATAATTTGTTTCTACTTTAGTGACATTGCAGTGCATTTCCCAGTACTGAAGGCAAGTCATATGCCCAACCATAATATAAACCATGTAAATTGTCCTAACTGGCAAATACCTGCAAAACCCTGCATTTAATATGGATATGTGTGTGTGTGTGTGTGTGTGTGTGTGTGTGTGTGTGTGTGTGTGTGTGTGTGTGTGTGTGTGTGTGTGTGTGTGTGTGTGTGTGTGTGTGTGTGTGTGTGTGTGTAGACATGCATCTCTCTCTCTCTCTTAATATATATATATATATATATATATATATATATATATATACACACACACACACACACACACACACACACACACACACACACACACACACACACATAGGAGCGCTACAGAATCCTGAAAGCCCAAAATCCTGAAGCCCAAAATCCTGAGACCAAAATCCTGGAAGTTCAAAATATTGAAAACTCAGAATACTGAAAACTCAAAATCCTGAAAACACACAGGATACCAACACTTTCTATATTCCAGCACAAGTACATACAGAAACATATTACCCTTCAACTATATGTAGGGGGCAAGCCCCCCTGCACCCCCCCCCACATCCCCTGCTACTTAAATATATCAACTCTGAGATTGCACTTCACTACACTAAGTGCAACCTTGGAGTTGATATATTTACGTAGCAGGAGGTGTGGGGGCACAGCCCTCCACATGGGGAGTACAAGGGGGTTTGCCCCACTGCTTATATTTGGAGAACAGTAATATACTTTGTGTTTTATTTGTTTCTGTATGTACTTGTGCTGGAGTAGAGTGAGTGTTGGTATCCTGTGTGTTTTCAGGATTTTGAGTTTTCAGTATTTTGAGTTTCAGTATTTTGAACTTTCAGGATTTTGGTCTTCAGGATTTTGGGCTTTCAGGATTCTGTAGCCCTTATATATATATATATATATATATATATATATATATATATATATATATACATGTATACACACACACACACATACACACACACACACACACACACACACACACACACACACACACACTCACTGCTCCCCTACAAGAAGTAAGTTTTGCAGCCTGGCATGCTTCCATTAACAAAAAGTTGACTCATCTGGAAATGGATATACTAATTTTAGTTCTTATGAAAACTGAATTCAATACACTTACAGTCTAGACACTGGCTGCATTGCAAACTCTGAAAATAAATCATCCACCCATCCCTAATGTATGCCAGACAGTTGCTGTGAGTTGATTGTGCATACACCTGTCCATAAATGAGTATTTCAAATGTTTTGACAGTTTGTAATAAAACTTACTGGAAATTATTCCTGAGCACACAGGTATAAAATGCACTGGGCATTGTACTCAGGGATTTAAATCTATCTCATCTCTGAAGATAACTACATCACATTGAAAAACACATTTCTCATTGTTCAAGAAATGTACAAGCCTCTTGAGTTCTGATGTAATTAAAACATAACAGAGATACTTTGGACAAGTTCTACATTCTTCAGCCTGAAGAAAAGTTTAAACTCATGCCTAAAGAAACTCAAATAAATTGCAACTTGCCATAATATCAATGTTCATATATCAGTAACGTACAACATTCACTACTCATGTACCAAACGTTGTATTTCAATCTGCTTTGAGAGTACTTAGCAAAGCATTCAGAGCAATATACTAAGATACTTCGATACAAAATGCACCAAAGTCTATCATTTGAGCCTAAAGAATTGATGAAACTTACATCACTATTTTCCCCATCAGAGTATAAATAGTTCTGCTTATGGATTTTTTCAGTGAAAAAAAGACTATCATTCAGTATGCAGTTCACACACAACCCATCCCTGAATATGAAAATTAAAACAATCCTTGGAGATAAATCCAGATAATACAAAGATCCAAAATACAAGTATAAAGATGTCAGGAACCACTCATGGAGAAAAAACAAACTAAATTTATTAATACAATGCTAGTATAAACTTTCACATTCAAGACTGCCTGCTAAAGCATTGAATGTGAAAGTTTATACTAGCGTTGTATTAATACATTTAGTTTGTTTTTACTCCATGAGTGTTTCTTTATACGTGTTATTTTATTCCATGAGTGTTTTCTAATATTTTTATACTTGTGTCATTTTACTCCAAGAGTGTATCCTAATAGCTTTATACTTGCGTCATTCTTGATTTTGACCCATTTCTTCCTTCATTGCACAGAGGTTTTGTCTACAAATAAAAGTTGTAATGATTAATTGTTTTTTATGCAAAGATTGCCTAATGCATACATACATATTCACAATGTCCATGACTTGGCGAATCAGTGATTATTTAACAGTCATCAAGTGACAGCAGTATTTAGTTACTCATATATACAAAATGCCTACACATCTCCAAGGGTAGCTACTTTCTGACTGGATACCTTTCTGATGTTTGACTTTGATTAAAGTGAAAGAAATAAGTGCTACAGTAATGTGTTTCAATGTTAGTTTCAGCAACATGCTTTGCCTCACACTGACAAGTTATACCTAATATCATTTAACACCGAATAAGTAAACATATTGCATTTTCCTTCACATACAGCCTGCTTCATCTCCAGGATACCCAATTCTGAACTTATAAGGCTCCGATTTTTGACTTTTGAAGTTGCTTCATCCCCTATACTTTATGCTTTCAAGACTCCTGACACTGTTAAATCTGTGGATATTGTCTGTTTTCATTATGCTGGGGCTTTTAAGATTTCATTAATTATGCTGTGGTCCACTCTGGATCTATTGTCTTTTAATGACCTTGTCATCTTATTCTTCTGGAGTCTCCTACAGCTGTGAAGTTAATTTAGTAAGGCGGACCTTATCTAGCTAGCAAATAAAGAATTAACTCATCCTAAACACCAAAAAAAAAGATAAATACATTAATAAAACAATAATTTTCAGACCCCAACAAAATCTTCTGTCCTGTCTCAGTGGATTATCCCTATAACAACCAATATCCGTTAGATACCATTAATCATTTCAAATAGTTTGGGACCCAGCTGGATGAACAACTTAACTACCAGCACCATGTGGAAACAAACAAGGTGAAATTCAATAAACTCCTTTTCTTGGTGATGAACATTCCTTACTTTCTATCCAAAAAAGGCAGAAAGGCAGTTGGGAAAACAATTCTTCTTCTTCTTGCACAGCTGGAATACCATCGACCTATTATACTCAGGAAAGCACCTCCTAACCTTATAAACTTCTGCCAACATTTATAGATTCATTTCACTCAACCCATAAACAAAGCACTGGTGCTCCCAAAACCAAAATGCTTCACAACATCAGACAGAATTAAACTACTCCTAAGCTTCCTCATCTTTAAACTAAGAAACCTGAGACTTTTCACTTCATCAGTACTCATGTTACCCAGCCTCATGTCACTTCCATCATCCTTGCACACCTTTTCTACACATCAAACTAAACTTTTATTTATATATTTATTTGTTATTTGTTAATTGGGTTAGTCCAACTGAGCTAGTGACCCATTTTCAGTGGCGACCCAAGGAGAAAAGCTCCAGATAGTTATTACAAAGTTATAAAAAAGAAAACCATCTTACAATGACGTTTTATGCAAACATTATAATAATGTGCCTTACATGAGAACATTAAGCCTGTATCCCACAGATCATGGATTCAAAGTCATGACCCCAAAATTCGGGAATCCCTCCCAACAAAGCTAAAAACAAACTACCTCTAACCCTATATTTAAGGTCGTCTTCTCGGCTGGAACGCCTTCTGTGTGGAGTCTGCATGTCCTTCCTGCGGTCGAGTGATGTTAAAGACATGCATGTAGGTGCGTGCATGAATGGGCATGCCTTCTTTGAAGGTTGGACGTCAGGCTGGCGACTCAGCACTGTAAAAATCCCCTCCCAATCATTAGCGGACCGGAGTTCCACTGTGGCGACTCCTAACCGGAAAAGCCGAAAGACGTTTTACTTTTTTAAAAGATGTCTCCTGAAAATCCATAAATAGTAATAGTATAATCTGACTCGTACCTTACGTACTTTACATATACCAATTTTATTATAAAACACTTTCTGATTAAACCACTTCATCTTAACGTATCTGCTCTTCTCTCACTGGTTCATATGTAAGCAATGGGCTAGCTGTCCTTGTGTGCCATTTTAAGACTAGCTAATTTCCCTTTCAAAGATGAGAATCATGCATTGTTATTGTATTGTATATATGAAGTGAACTCCTTAACCATTTATGCCAACCTACTTTTCTGTTTGTTTCTTCCTTTCTTTTGTCATTCATTTGTTTTTCAAAACTTATAAAGTAGCTGACAACACTTTGTATTTCGTTTTTCATTCTACTCTTCATGTTGTATAGTAAAGTCTGTCTGCAGCCTTAATAAATGGTGTTTCATGCTAAGCATTATTGTCAATGTAACCTGACCCATACTTATAAAATGGTCCAGATGAATCATGTCTGTACCAAGTTAACAAATTTAAATTAATGAATCAATTAATTAATAATTAAGTAATATAAGTAAGTAGGTACTGTAAGTGGAGAGAGAGAATCAGGATCCCTGTACCACCTGATGGAGTCTCGTAAAACAGCAGGAATGCCAAAGAAACACCAAGGTGCATTGAGCCTACCAAACAAAGCAAAGTGGTGCAGCTGGGAACTGAAGGGTATGTGGATGCATGAACACATCACAGGATCTAGTACTGCAAACCCCCACTTTGTCAGGAAATATCCATCACTTTGGGACAAGAGCTTATAACCAACTTGCTGCAACTGTCACTATGTCAGCAGCTGTTATGACAAGGGAATGAATAAGCAGTCAATCAGCATCAAAAAGGTGAAAAATGTCATGTCCACAGTCAGTGAGGTTTGGCTTTATTGGCCAAATTGCCTAACTAAAGACTTGTTAAAAGTAAAAGTCAGGGACATTCAGAAATCGTGTAGCAGAAAAACATATATCCTTTAGAGCTCATTTTTGTATTTCCAATGAGCCTCTTTCAAACAAGGGTTAAGGAATTAATCAGTGAAGTCTCTAGCTGCCGGGGTATTGTTGATGTTTTTCATGAAATATAAGCTGACACAGAATATGCAGGTACAGAGCAGTGTGGTAAAGTAGCGCGGAAAGAATCACAGAAGGTAGTCAGAATAGTAAAGTCTGAACTGAGGAAAGTTTAATTATTTCCGTTAAGAACAGGATTATCAGATGTTATAAGTATACAGATGAAATAAAAGGAAATTATGTTTACCAGTGTAGAAGGTGGGTAGAAGAGAGGGAAATTTTAAAAGTAGAATTTCTAAGTCAATGCTTCTGCTCTTATAACAGAGAAAAAAGAACCATGAAATGACTTAAGGTTAGAGATATCTCATATACTAAGGAGATGTTATGTCAAGGGATCTAAGAAGCTAAAGCTAAGGGAGACAATACAACTGCGCCTTACAGGATTCACCCCAGCCACTCTAGACACATGAGAGCAGAACCAATTATACCACTAATTTTTGTTGTGTCTTTCGGCTTATCCCGGTTAGGGGTCGCCACAGCGGAACTCCGCTCCGCTAATGTTTGGTAGTGGATTTTTATGTACCGAGTTACCAGCCCTGACGCACAACCTTCAACGAAGGCACGCTTATTCACGTATGCCTCCCCACAGAAGACGCTCCAGCCGAGAATCGAACGGGACAACGTCTTGCTGTGAGGCGACAACACTACCGCAGACCACTAATAACCAGTTTAAATAACTGCAGGATGATAACATACTGGAAGACTGAAAATGGGCAGATGTTATTCACCTTTAAAAGAATTGGTAGGGAACAATCATGCAATTGCTGTTAGAGCAAAATATCGTACAGCAGCCAAGGCTACATAGATTCATAGCTATGTTATTTAATTGATTTATTCTTGCAGAGATAGCTTAGCTGGACTAGTCGTACCCTTTAGTCATAAACTATTTACACAAATAAAGTAAGCACAAAGTAAATAAACAAAATAAAATGATATTAGCTTAAAGTAGGCATATATAACATTACTTAAAATAGTATAACTAATGAATGAAAACTGAAGTAGATTAACAGATGCTGGCAACAATTATTTTGCACTGAGTGCATTTGACGGTAATGGAATGTTTTGGCATGGATATGAACTGGGATGCTTACTTAATAGTTTTGAAGTGCTATTATTCAAATAAGCGCAGTTGTTTTCCTTAGTGAGCAGATTGCTGCCATCTTTGTTGTACATGTTTTTTTTAATCAGTTGTAATATAATTTAGCGACTGATAGCCTAGAAAATAATTCTTGCAGAACACTGTACGAAGTGAAATGAAATGTTAGGACTGTCGTGTTCTTTTGCTTTAGCAAGAAGACGCGGGACAACCATGTGCCGTTGCTACCAGCTCAACCTTTATTGACCAAAAAAACAAACAACACTCCTGTCTCACAGTCCTTACGTCATCCACCCCCCCCGCCACCAAAGAACATTAGCTAAGGCAAGATAACTCAGTCCATTGAATACACCACATCTCCTTTTCTTTAAGGCCCTTTTTCTCTTATTACAAAACCCGGAACTATTCAATTTCTTCAACTCCACTACGAGCTTGGAACATCAACACAAAATGCTCACTTAGCCATTGTTCGCATTACTATAACACAAATGACATTGCTATTTGCAGACTGATCTCTACAGATCCAATCGGTCCGGCTTGTTAATAATTCTTCCTGATCTGGTCCTCACAACATCACTATGTACCTGGGTTTCCGGTGGAAGGCCATTGTAAGGTGGCAAGGCCTCAACAGGCTTACTTAACACACTTTCCTGACACACAGGAGTTGATTCACACTCAGGTACAGGTAAGGGAATCAAATGCACACGGTTTCGCTGCACAGTCCCTTGTGGCACGTCTACCTTAAAAGACCTCGGTGAGTAATGTTTTTGATTTACAGTACCTGGTGTCTTCATATCTGTCACCCACACCTGGTCACCGGGCAGCACATCACCCAGCGGCTTTGCCCGATGGCGTCTGTTGTAGTTTACCGCATTATACATCCTCTTCTCCTCCTCTCTCTCCACAAGCCTTCTCCAGTCAGGCAGCACAGGGTCCAACTGCGAAGGGTGAATCGGAAGAGAAGTCCGCAACCGACGTCCCATGAGAAGTTCCGCAGGGCTATATCCATTCTGCAGTGGCGTTGTCCTGTACGCCAGAAGAGCCATGTACGGATCGACACTTTTTTTCAGCAGGTTCTTCACAGTCTGAACCGCACGTTCAGCCTCCCCATTACTCTGCGGGAACCTGGGGCTGCTTGTGACATGCTCGAAGCCATAAGCAGTTGCAAAGTCCACAAAAGACTGCCCAGAAAACTGAGGTCCATTATCAGACACGAGGACCTCTGGGATGCCATGGCGAGCGAAGAAAGACTTGAGGTGGGTGATGACCTCGTTGGATTTGCTGTGTTTCAACAATGCGATCTCAAAAAACCTGGATAAGTAGTCCACAGCAAGAAGGTAAGTATTTCCTTTCAGTTCAAACAAATCCGTGCCCACTCTTTGCCATGGTCTGTCAGGACATTCAGTTGGGATGAGAGGCTCAGGATGATTCCTTCTCTCTGAGATGCACGTCCTGCATCCCAAAACCATGTCGTTTATCTGTTGGCTGAGTCCAGGCCACCAGACAGTCTGCCAGGCTCTGGCTTTGCACTTCACAATGCCTTGATGTCCCTCATGCAATTTTAACAACACATCGTTACGCATGGCGGATGGGATAACAAGACGTGAATCTTTTAACAGCAACCCATCTTTCACTGTTAATGTAGAACGATCTGGCCAGTAGCTCTTCAGTAAGGGTTCCTGGTTCGCATACAGCGGCCACCCCTGACTGCACAATTCCATAACCCGCACACACACACTGTCTGCTTTCAGCTGGTCCCGTAGTGTCTGGAGGAAAGATGGCTTCACCTGCATATTTTCCACAATGCGGTTCACGTAGATATCCGTGTCTTCCATTAACTCTGTTTCCTCCAGTGTTAGTTTGGTTTTAAGTGGAGAACGTGACAGAGCATCTGCCACCCACAGTGATTTCCCTGGAGCATACTGCACTGTGTATGAGAACTGCATCAGTCTCATCCTGAAGCGTTGGATTCTAGGCGGTAGAAGATCCAGTGCTTGACCTCCAAGCAATGAAACCAGAGGTTTGTGATCAGTTTCCAGGCAAAACGATTTACCTAATAGGTAATCTCTGAAGCGTTCACATGCCCAGGTAGACGCTAGAGCCTCTTTCTCGACCTGGGCATATCGTTGCTCTGTAGGTGAGAGTGACCTCGATGCGTATGCCACAGGTCTCCAACCGTCCTCCCATTGTTGCAGCAGCACGCTCCCTAACCCAAAGGATGATGCATCCGCAGAAACCTTTGTATCCCTGCTCGGGTCATATACAGCCAAAACTGGAGGTGAGGTGATCGCATCTTTTAAGTCATTGAATGCCTTTTCCTGGTCCCCACCCCAGTACCAGCTGTTCTTCTTTGATAATAGGTCTCTCAGAGCCCTATCCCTCTCAGCCAAATGAGGGATGAACTTTCCCACCTGATTCACCATGCCCAGGAAACTCCTGAGTTCTCCTACTGTAGCAGGTGCTTTCATCTCCATGATGGACGCGGTCTTCCTTGGGTCTGGGCTTATGCCAGAATCTGTGATGACATGGCCCAAGAAGGTCACTTTGCTCCTCGACAGGTCACATTTTCCCACATTCAGTGTAATGCCTGCCTCTTCCAGTCTCTTTAATGCAGCATGAAGTCGGGCATCATGCTCCTCCTGGCAACGACCCCAGACCAGCACATCATCCATGTGGCAAACCACACCCTCTAACCCTTCAATGACCTCTGACATCATGCGTTGAAAGTGTTCGGGTGCAGAGTTAATGCCAAAGGGAAGGCGATTGAAGCAAAACGCCCAAAGGGGTTATGAATGTGGTAAGCGCAGACTCCTCTGACAAAGGAATTTGCCAAAATCCCATATTGGCATCCAGTTTACTAAACACCTTCGCCCGGCAAGCATCCCAAGACTCTGCTCAACCGAAGGCAGCACGAACCTCTCCCTGCATACATATTCATTTAACTTAGTGTAATCTACACACAGTCTCAGTCTGTTACTGTCCTTCTTTGGAACAACAATCATGCCAGCGCACCAGTCAGTAGGTTCCTCCACTCTGGTAACAACACCCAGCGTCTCCATCCTCATTAGCTCCTCCTTCACTTTCCCCATCAATGGTAGTGGTATCCTCCTGGGGGTCTTCAGAGAGTATGGCACCACATTTGGCTGAAGCTTTATGTGGTATTTCCGCTGCACTACTCCCAGCCCAGAGCACAGTTCAGGGTATGAGGTCTTCAAAGACTCCATGGTGATAGTATCAACACGCTTCAGGAGACCCAGCCCCAAAATAGCAGGAAGACCTAAAAGCGGCGTATGGAGTCCTTTAACAACATACACCTTCTCGCATGTCTGTCTTTGTCCATAACCAAGCTGAAGCTCCAAGAATCCTGTAACCTCCAGTGGCGTCCTTCCAGGACCCAACAAGGGTTTCTCCGGCTGCTGGAGCACAGGAGCATTCTTCCCACTGAACAACTTATCCAGGTCTGACTTAGAAATAACAGTGACATCCGCCCCTGTGTCAAGCTTGAAAGTCATAGATGTGCCCTCTATTTGAACCTCCACAATCCAGGAACGGTTCCCGGAGGAGACAGAACCAAGGAAGAAGCCCTGCTCTTCTCGCTCTCCTAGCTCCTCGTCCTCCTCGATACACTGCACCACCTTAATCTGCCTGCAGACTCGCTGATAGTGGCCCTTTTTCCCACACGAGCGACATCTTGCAGCAGTCGCCGGGCATAGGAGTTTCTGATGAAATGGGCCCCCACACCTGTAACACTGCGAGATTGGAGCGTCTTTACTCTTTTGCGTCTGTCGCTGAAAAGTCGGTGTCAAGGACTTGCCCCAACCTTTCGAGGTCTCCGGCCGGCGTTTGGTGTCAAGTGGTGTCTGCACAGCATTCACGTTATATTGCAGTGCCCTACTGTCGCACCTCAAAGCCGTCTGCTGCTTCTTTATCTCCTCAGACTGTCTGGCCATGTTTACAGCTTTCTCCAAGTCCAGCTCTTTTTCCATCTGCATCCGCTCGGACAGTCTGGTGTCAGCCAAGCCCACAACAATTCTGTCTCTTATGAGCTCATCGTGCAGCGTCCCATAATTGCAGTGTTCAGCTAATGCATGCAGTGCAGTAACAAAAGCATCAACAGTCTCATTCGGTTCTTGTTTGCGCATGTTAAATCGTGCACGTTCATAAACAATGTTCTTCTTGACAATAAAAAATCTTTCGAAGCCGTCTTTCACTTTAACATACTCCTGTTGCTCTGCATCGGTTAGCTTGAGGCCTCTCAAGACGTCGTCTGCCTCATCACCCATGCAGTATATCAGGGTGTTCACCTGATTTCCTTCTGAGCTTGAAGATAGATTGCTGGCCTGACAGAACCGTTCGAAACGACGTATCCATCGTGTCCATTCATGAGGCTTGGAAAAATCAAAGGGCTCCGGCGGCTGAATGCTAAACGTAGCATTGGGAGCGCTAGCCGCCATGCTAATTCTAGCCCGCGGCTGCCGACCATTCTCTTCGTCCGACATGTCCGCTCACCACGTCACTAGGCCACTCATACGGTCTTCAATAAGTGGTCAGCAATCCCAGTCACAGCCACACAGCACTTCTGACACCATGTCGTGTTCTTTTGCTTTAGCAAGAAGACGCGGGACAACGATGTGCCGTTGCTACCAGCTCAACCTTTAATGACCAAAAAAACAAAAACACTCCTGTCTCACAGTCCTTACGTCATCCACCCCCCCCGCCACCAAAGAACATTAGCTAAGGCAAGATAACTCAGTCCATTGAATACACCACAAGGACTTTTTCCCGTTGACTACTGGATCTCAGGGATTGAGGATACATTTCTTAAGGGCACTGTATGGATGACTTGCAGTAGACTGTGTTCGGCATTTTTAAAATTAAAGTGCATGTGCACGTGTACACTCACTCATACACACACACACACGCGCGCGCGCGCGCGCGTGTGTGTGTGTGTGTGTGTGTGTGCAGTTTAGTCCCAGGCAGGAGTAGTAGCCACTTTGCCTTTTCCACAGTATGACACTGGTGCTCCCTTTGTGACTTCCTGTGGTAAAATGACACTGTTTTCCATTATTTGAAGTTTATTTAAATGTTATGCTTTATCTAAAGATATTGTAAGATAAAGTTAATTCTTTATGTTTTAGCTAAGGGTCTTACAAGATAAAGGCGATAAAGCTATTAAAATTATTTCATCAGATAACTAGCATATGAGAGAAAGGTGGTGTTACTTCAACAGCTAACGTATATTTTAATAGGGCTGTCACATAGTTCTGAACAAAATATTATTTAGGAGGCTAAAGGGCTTGGGAGTGGGATATAAGGTATTTGGACTGATGGAAAACTTGGTTGGACAACAGGTAAAAGAGCACTATAAGAAAATGAGGCAGGTTTACTAGTAGGGCATACAATAAAGTATTCACAGTCTATGGAATAAGTTACCAGAGTGGGTCAAATAAAGTACCATTAAGGCCAGTCTTTATGATTGGATGGATACACATTTATACCAGAAATGATCATGTTCAGTTTGGGAATTCAGGACTGTTAAGTGCTTGAAATGGAAGGCGTGAACATTAAAAATGCCCAGTTAAAGATGCACATGGGTAGGCATGTTATGGTCCGGGTGCTTGCTTGGTACTGTTTCTATGCTGCTGTGAAGGAGTATGATATACTTTTGTGAGTAATACAAGATGTCTAACAGTTGTATTACAGAAGATGGCAGGAAGGACTGAATGAGATTTGACAAGGGTAGAGCAGTAGTCAGAAGCATGCCAGCATAACTGGGACAAAAATACAAATGTATCCATCTTGAGAACAAAACAGAAGAAGAAAAGATCATCACTGGAAAGGAAGTTGTACCAACAACAATAAATGGAAAGTACTTTAAGTGCAGTCATATCTGATTATCTGAAAAGTACTACTAAATATTACAAGTCAGAGTACAAAGCATGATCTACAGAAAACAGATGCTTTAGAGAACCTATCTAGATCAGTGAATGTCACTTCAGAAGTTCAATTCCTTAAGGCTATAAAAATGTGAGAGGCATTTCTTAAAAGTACCTTACTGGAAGTCACGTTTTGACTGTGCAATTCCTAAAACTATAAAAATGTAAGTGCAGTTTACTACAAAACTAAATGTTACACATTAAAAGTAGTCTTTCACCACAAACACTACCGACACTAAATTGGAAGATAGTTGTACCTTCGAGAAAGGGGAAATCTACAAGATACTGCAGTTTTGGACTCCGTTTATAATTTCTAATTGCACTTAAACCTCAAACATTTCTAAGGATCACACTTACAATCCTTAAACCTATAGTGGGAAGCAACCCATTCTTTGGATCACAGGATTATAAGACTTACAATGCAGCTTAGCCACAAGGCCATCTCTGCCTTACCAGTACCAACCCTTAAGCCTTACGTCCCTTTCCAAGGAAGTCCAGGCCATTCTTAGCAGTGGTGAGTTTTTGGACTAATGTATCCCTTGTATCCCTGTGTATGTTGGTAGCTTGTATCTTTTAAGTTCATGATCTTTTTAGTTTCTAATTTCTTGACATGCTTAAGTAAGGCAGATCCCAAAGGGGGTGTTGTACTTAAGATTGGGTCTAGTTAGTGCAGAGTTCAATGATGTAAGGACTTATTTTGATCTGGAAGAGATGGATTTTGCTATGAAGTTTGCAAGGTAAAAGGATTTACAAACTACTGTTGTGATATGGGGGTCAAACAAAAGGGAGTTATCCACTTAAGTGCCTAGGTCTGTCAATACCTTTTCATTTTGAAGTAGAGTATTATCTGTACTATTAGCTGGACCTAAGTGTACTTAACATACACTACAATGTTGCACTTCTTAGCACTGAGTTTGATCCCCTTTTTTGTATGCCAGCTATTGACAACTGTATGCTCTTTTGGGAGACCCTGTATGTCAGGGAGGTGCTTGAAAATGACTCCCAGCTTACAGTGATCTGCAGACTTTGTTAACCAGATACCTTGTTTGATCAATGGGGATTTGAGAAGAAGATACCAAATAGCCAAGGTCCCAGTGCAGATTCCAGAAGAACTTCACTGGTCACTTTCCTGCATTCAGAGGATGCAGCCTGTCCTCTTACTGTTCAAGTCCTGCCACTAAACCAGTTTATCCACCTAAACACATACAGGTCAGTTTGGAGCTCTTAAGTAAGCAATTAAAACCACACACAATCTGCAGAAAAAGCATCTCCCTCTCTCTCTTTCTCTATATATGTATATATATATATATATATATATATATATATATATATATATATACACACATATACATACAGAGATTTTAGTATTTCAGTTACATGATCTTTAGGAAAGGGTGAAAGATGGGATGAAAGCTATTCATGCTTGAAGAGAATTAGCAGTCTCAAAGATGGCATTATATTTCAGAACAAGAAGCATGTAGCAAAAGGCTATAATTTAAAAATAGTATCAGTGGTCTGAAAGTATCCAAACAAGCACGGGTTGTAGACTAGCTTTTAAGTAAATATAGAAGCTTCATTAAACAGTATTTAGAATGCAAGTTCTGTAAGAAAACTGACAGCATTGTTGTGTATACAGGGACGTCCCTGACTATTAGACGGATGACTTATTAATGACAGGAGATCTGTGTGCTAGATGCAGTGACCAGTGAGGATGGGACTGGTAAGCCAGTGCTGGTCACACCATCCTGTATGGATATATTTGGCCCATTTCCAGTGTAAATGTTTGATGCCTTGGATCAGCAAATGCAATAGCCAGGCATGTGCTTGACTAGGCATGCAGCAAATGCTAATAATTAGATTTGGCATGTGCTTTGTAGGATATGTTAATGATGGTCAGTACAGCACATCCCACCTCCGCAGCATATATAAGCCGTTACAGGCCAAAATTCATGACCTGTAGGGATGTTACCATTCTGCCAGCTATCTCTTGTCCCCAGCACTAGCCAGGGGAATGAATGAGCTAATTGGTCACTAGAGGGAAAGCTGATGGATAGCAAGCACATGAAACAAACAACAAAAAAACTGTAGAAAAAAAACACATAAAGCAGATTCAGACAGTCATAAATCAGGAATAAGGCAGTTCCTGGAGAAGTTCAATAAGCTGCTGGCTTCTCAGAAAAATAAAGTTTAGCAAATGTGCAAGGAAAGAAACTATCTGGGTTAGACTGCCCTACCTGCCACCACAGTCCATTTTTCTGTACTTGAAGCGGAAGGTACTGTAGTTTGTTTTATGAATTATGAACTCTCATTTAGAACCTTATACATTTATGTAAGAATTGTTTAATAATAAAAGTTATTTTTTAACTTGAAGCGCACACTTAAAGCTAAGAAATGGGAATACCTTTGCAAGTTCATAGATAATAAGAACTTAAGGGAATAATACATTTTGTTTTTTCTTTTCCACTTAGCCAATCTCCTTGACAACATGCTACTACGGAATTCGGGGAAGATTAATACTGAAAGCAGGAAGGAAGATGGGGAAAGCACAGTGTCTGCCCCTCCTCAGAAGATATTATGGTGTCATTGCCATCTTCACTGTCCAGAGGACTCTGTCAACAATACATGCAGGTAAGAAGTATGTCAGTGAAGCACTGTTTTCTGGAAGCTTTAACCACACATTTACAGAGGCTCTAATCTGGCCTATGAAGGTTCACAATAGAACAGCCACTGACACTCTTCATGTGACATGTTAGCTTTTTTTACAAGCCCTTTTATGTTATGATCCTAATAGTCAGGATGTAATAGTTGCATACTGAAATGTAAGGCTAGACAAATTTGGTAGTTTAATTCTGTTAACAATACTTTGAATTTATATTACAATTTCAGAGGTGGTTCTGAAATAAAAAAAAACTTCAATAACTCATTTTATCCCTAAATAACTATTTTCTTATCCCAGAAAAGGACTTAATGTCCTATGTATTTATGATGAAAGTGTTTTATATATATATATATATATATATATATATATATATATATATATATATATATATATATATATATATATACACACACACACACACATATGTGTGCATTTTCAATCTGTTGTAAACTATAGTACTGAAGAACCTCACTCTTATCAGTACTGAAATATTTCTAAACTTTCAAGCTGAGATTTCATCTCAGGAAGAATAGAATACATTTTAAACATGAAGGTTCTTCTCAAGATTACCCCCTTCCTCATGGGAGTTAGTGGGATGTCATTTCCATATATGACTAGACCTTGGTTACATATTAGAAACACGAAAAGGCTAGATGTCGAATGTATGTACATCGACACATAAAGTTTGATGTACATACAGAGCAAAACATGTTTGTTTGTGTCTTTTGGCTTTTCCCGGTTAGGGGTCGCCACAGCGGAACTCCGGTCAGCTAAGGATTGGCAGTTGATTTTTATGTACCAGCTTGCCAGGCCTGCTGCACAACCGTCAACGAAGGTGCGCCCATTCACGCATCTCTCCACGCAGAAGACACTCTAGCTGAGAATCGAACCGGACAGCGTCTTACCGTGAGGCGACAATGCTACCACAGCACCACCACCGCAGGTTATACAGATCGAAACACGTAAACGGCAAAATTCAAAATGCCGAACGTGTCTTTTAGCCAGCAGCGTGATGGTGGGGATAAGGAAATATGTCCTTATCCCCACTGTAGTGCAGTCTCAGAGTTGGTATATTTAAGTAGGGGGGCATGGAGGGTGAAGCCCCCCACATAGGGGTTGCAGGGTGGCTTACCCCCCCTGCAAAAGCGTATTAAATTAATGTTTATTTTTAATTTTGCTTACCTGTTTGATGCGTTTTGATTATGAAACACGTTCGGCGTTTTGATTTTCACCGTTTACGTGTTTCGCTTTGTATGTACATTGACCTTTATGTGTCGATATGCATACATTCTAGATTTTGCCTTTTCGGGTTTCTAATATAGACCCCCTAGACCTTACCTGGAACACTGGCCTGAAAAGCTAAAGGCAGCAACCTCTCATGCTAGGAATATTGTTGTCTATAATAAACGTTACTGATGTGCTAATGCTAGACTTTATGCTGTATATGTTGTAAATAAGTTGAAAATATTAAAATGAGCAAACTAGCTGTATCTCAGCTGTTGACAGATTGATTTACTTATTTTGATTAAAATTAAAATGTTACACGATGTGTCATGGTGAACTAAAACTAAAATGACATGGCTGCAACTTCCGTTGAATATCTGTTTTGAATGAAATCATATTGAAAACTAAAAAGACATAAATACAAAACTATAATTTGTCCCTGAATATTATTTGCTGAAAATTCTGATGAAGTATAGTGTGCCCTTAATGCTTCTCATAGTTGTTTGCAATGTATACAGGATGAACTGTCTTGAATATTCTGCAAGACTGTTCTGACTCATAGACCACCCTGCTGCACAAAATTGCCGCTGTATATGCTATATGTGGTAAGGTTCAAAGACCCTCATACAAATGTAGCATTCTTTGGGATTGTTGTATGAAAATGGTCTTCCCAGCCCATGGCCAGCTACAGTGCTTGCATAGTTCGCAATTCATAGGCATTTGAACAAAGTAAGTGTAGGGCAGGACAGAGGTATGCACCGCTTTCTTCCCTCTACACATACAGCCAGTAGATGTAAGTTGCTCTGCCTAAGAATATGTATATGTATGTTTGTTTATGTCAGTCTGTCACTATGTGTTTGAGCACTGGCACAGTGTGTGGGTATGTGAGAGGGTCCTGCAGTGTCCAAGCATGAATGGCTGTTGTGAGTGCTGCTTTTTGCGTGTTATACATGTGTGCACATCTGCCCTGAGATGGAGGGGAGCAGTATCAGGTTGTGCTCATCTCACTACCTGCACTACAGTGTAAGTGACAGCTGTTCCATTGTTTAGTTGTTCCAACTGCATAATGGAGCGATTCATGGTTAACTTAATTACTGGGTGAGCAGATGTTACCCTTTAGGAAATGTAGATGACTATGAATCAGTACATAGGACTGCAGTACAAATCAGCTCATCAGTGCAAGGTGATTTGTCCTGCAGCATTATTAACTATGAGTACCATTGCTTATCTCACAGGAGAAAAGTCAGTCAAAGCTACAACATTTTTAAAGTCAGGAGCAAAAAAAATAAAATAAAGTCACTGTGTTTCACAGGACTGCTGTGAACAAGGGAAAAATCTACATTTCATTCATCATGTATATTTATTTACTTTGTCCATTTGTTTATTTGTTTTTTATTGATTTATTTATTTATTACTGAGGCTCAAAAACTCACAGAAAGCACTACCATACATAAATGATCTAAAGAATAAATTAAAAGTGACTTACAGTTTATTAAGAGAAACTGGTGGTGTCTAAAGCTGTTGATTAATGTAGAGCCAATGAGATTATTTCTAACCAGGTAAAAGTCCTTAATGAAGAAGATGATGATTGTTAAAATCAGGCGTGGAAAAAAAATAAGGAAGTCAGAGAAGCATAAAGTCAAGTCAGATCGACAGAAATTAGGCTATGAGGCAAGCTGTAACAGCTAAGGCTATAAGAATGAGCCTAGATAATGCCCTGTGTATAGTAACATATGCAAACTGTGCCGTAAAAGGAGTCATGCAGAGCTTTGCAGAACACAGAATCAAGAGTCCCAGCAACAAACATACATGTTGCGGACTAAAATCAAGAAAATGACTCATTGACAGGTACTATAGAAGCTGGCATGAAAAACATTCAAGCACTGACTTCTTCAGAGAAGAAAAACGAGAGTTGCACTGAGGAGCTGAAGAAAATGTGTAACATTCACACTTACATAGAGGAAGAATAGAATGTAATTTCTGTAAAAAAATTAAAATCTCGGAAAACAGGAGGCAGATTATATTTATCTATATACTGGTTACCTATTCTGGCCATGAGATGTCAATCCTGTATCACAAGTCACTTAAATGTGCAAACAAAAATGGAAAGCACCAGAATCCATTTTATATTATTGGAATAAAAGCACCATAAACACTGGTGCAAGCGGCTTTTCAGAAGTTAGGCTAGGAGAATATAATACATGATCTGATACAAACAGCCCTATCTTCCCTAAACTATTAGGACTGCCGAATCTAGCTTTATGATTAACAGACATGGAAAACTTTCCCAAACTGCCTGCTCTATCTGTTATTTCACTTTGTTGCAAAAGCTTCAAGAATATTGGAATTTACCTGGCTTCTAGACTGAATGACTACTTGTAGTTGACATGAGGCTTTTGTTTATTATTTGACAGCAGTTAGCGGTATGACTTTATACAATGTTATTTCCTTATTTTCTATAACATTTTATAACTTGCCATACAGTTATGGATATTACTTTTTGTTGACCCCTTCTCTCCCCATTTTTCCTTGGCTGCTGTTTTGATCCTTCACCCAAGTTCCTTTATTCTGCTTTTTATTCTGTTCCTTTTAGACTCATTAGTAGAGACAGTGATTACTGAAGGAAACGGTTCAAATCTGGAAGGTCAGTGACCCTTAATAACCTTTAAGTCTTGCACCTGCATTCTCCCTTTCTTTCTTCCAAACAGGTTTCTTCCTTTCATTTTGTCTAATGGTGTACATGTTGGAACATTTCTTTGGAGACATCACCTCTTTTCTCATGTTTGTCATTACCCCTAGTTTTTAATCTTGGTGTGTTTAATCTTGTAAACCTTAATTTGACTCTTCAAGTTTAAACACCTCATGTCCTTTCACTGTCATACCTGAATTGTCATTATTTTGACAAAACTAGGTATAAATGTACGATTGCCTATGTAGTAAGTGACGGTTTAATAAATATGTTTCTTGTTTAAAAAAGGCAGGAATTGAATAAAGTATGTAATATTGCTTAGGTTATATGATATATAGCAATATATACAAAGCATAATGCTTGTTATGTTAATATAGTTTGATTACGTTTATATGAATGTAAATTTGCCTATGTCACAAGTGATAATTCAATAAAGGTGTTTTGTAAAATAACTAGGTTTAACACTTGTCACATGATAAACTTGAGTTAACAATGTACATCTCACAGCATTGGTTCATCTTTGTTCAGTGCTGCACTATAGATGCTAGGTCAGCTCTTCATAATTGAGTGTCAGGTCTGAATATGTCCTTGCTGTTTGTTAACAGTAGAGGACTGCATGCAGACCTGGCTACCCACAGTTCAATGCAACTTGCAGGCTGTTTGGATCCTGATTTGGTCCATATGCTCATTTTGTAATGCAAGGAACACATAAAATAACATGTCATCTGACACTTTTCGCCATTAATCTAAGTCACCACAAGTGAAAAAATATAATCTTCATTTTAAGTGGAGTAAGTAGCCTGTTTGAAGTTCTAGATGACCTGTTTATCACACACTGAAATACCCAACAAGATTGCCTCACACAAAGACTGAGTCTAGGATATCACCAGTTTGGCAAGCACAGAGGAATGTACATGCATGCATAGCAAACAATAACTACAGACTGGAGAGCAGTGTGGTTGTTATAGTCAAACCAAACAAGATTTGGATATGCATAGATCAACAGGCCTTTAACAAAGCCATGAAAAGTGAACGTCACTCATTTTGTAAGACAGAAGAAGCTGTGGCTGATATGCCAACTACAAGACTCTTCTCTGTTTTTGCTGTTAACCAGGGCTACTGGCAGATCAAACTGAATGTTGAAGACTGAGCATGTTCAACACTCCCAGTGGAAAATGTAGGCAGGAATGTATAGTAAATGGTACAAGAAGCACAGCTTACTCTGTTCAGAGGGCAAGTTCTGCTTCAGTAAATTACTGCAGCTCATTGTTGTGCACAATTCACGTGTTGCTGAAACACATTAAAGCATAATTTGCATGACTGCAAATCTTTTATCTGAGAATTTGATAGAACTTATCTGAGCATCCTACTGTCCAGTTAAATTAAGTAATGCAAGTACCCACAAAAAACATCATAATGACACTCGCCTCCACTCTCAGTTACACACAGACATATAAACAAGCCTCCCTGTTGAAATATCGGAACTTGCAATGTCAAGTCCTGAATTGCTAAAAAAGGCCAAAAATACTGGAGAAGAGTGAATATAAAGAACCACTTGTCTCCTTTAAACTTGTTATTTTGTTATTTGCAGAAGGCAAGCCCCCTGCACCCCCTCAACTCCCTAATATATATATATATATATATATATATATATATATATATATATATATATATATATATATATATATGGGTCCCTTTCAAAACATCTAAAACCCATAACTAATTTCATAACACTGAGACCAGAACATCTACAACCCAAAACTTCTAAAACCCATAACATTGAATTTCATAACATCTAGCAGTACAAATCACATGAAAATAACATCCCCTCCACATATAATGACATATAATGAACACCAACCTACCAAACACACTTTTTACTATGTTTCTGCAGGGAAGGCTTGATGTAGTGGGGTTAGGAAACTAACTTTTTCCCACTGTAGTGCAATCTTGGAGTTGGTATATTTAATTTACGGGTGGGGGGAACGAGCCACCCAGATGGGGGGTGCAGGGGGGCTTGCAGAAACGTAATAAAAAGTGTGTTTGGTAGCTTGGTGATGTTATATGTGGAGGGGATGTTATTTTCTTGTGATTTGTAGTGTTAGATGTTATCAAATTTAATGTTATGGGTTTAGATATTTTGGGTTTTAGATGTTCTCGTCTCAGTGTTATGAAATTAGATGTTATGGGTTTTAGATAGTACAAAGTCAACCCATATATACATACATATATATATATATATATATATATATATATATATATATACCAACCACAAGATCACTATACCTTAGAGAAAAGGGAATATTCAGAGAAATGCTAATCTCAAAATTAGTAGGATTTTCCATCATTCATAAGTTGATAGGTTCACAGGTAAGTACTAGGTTAGCTGCCCTGGTGGGCCATTTTAAGCCTGGCCAGTTTCCCTTTTGTGCTCGAAATAACCTATCCCATTTGTTTACAGACTGGTTTTACCCATCCCATGGTCAATAATTATATATTATACCTAATGAGAATAACTGGGATCATACCACAGATAATTTGAGGGCATCTGTGTGTGGGATAAACCATTTAGGAGCTGCATCTGTCCATTACTAGTACGGGAGGGGCAGTCCTGAGGTAACGTTTCTGTTACATGTCTATAGATTTATGTTGCTGTTCAAAATAGACAGGAATGTACTTTGCTTTATGTGGATGGAGAGTCTGTTCTGTAGCAGCAGTATTCTCTGTGAGATATACCTGTCTCTCTGAACTGTTCTGTTGATGTTGCAGAAGAGGTTTAGATCCCTACACTATTTCTGATGCCATTTGACTTGATGATGTGCAGTAAATCCATCAATAATGGGTCAGAGGATACCTTGTATGCCAGACACTGGTCATCTCTTAGTCTGTAGGATACCTAGTATAGTGACAAGGCTTTGACTCAGTGCATGTTGGACGTCTTGTTTAGACCTTGTATCCTTTAAGTAAGTTACCTCTCTGAGCTTTCTGGTTGTTGGATGTGTCTGGACAGATACATGCCAAAGGAGGCATTGCATTCAATGACTGACCTAATGAGGGCTGTGTAAAGGGGGACAGTGACACCCCTAGATCTAGTCACAATCTCTTTGTTTATAAGTTGCTCAGTATGCATTCCAGGACTCAGCTTTGCCAGTCCTGACAAATTAAATGGTTTCTTATAGACACACACACACAAACACACACACACACACACACACACACACACACACACACACACACACACACACACACACACACACACAGATCTAGTGTCAGCCCACTACATCCACAATCGCCCCACATCAATTCAGGCAGTGGGCATCAGATTTACATGAACTTATAGATACAAACTCTGTTCTGCTTTCCTGGATTAACAACCTGAACAGGTTGAAGTTTCTCCTCTTTGACCTGCTCTGATTGTTCAGCTGGAAATGCGTAGGTGTGCAAAACTGAAGTGATGCATACGCATGCATTCTGCACATTGCCCTGCATGGATGTTATGTAGTACAGATGTCGATGAATTCCCATGTTGTACAAGAATTCCTCACACTGATTAACACATTTATCTGATATCATCACATCTATGACCACAGCCTAAAATATCAACAGGCCATAAAGATTCATACAAACCAAAATCAGTGTGAGTTGAGTCTGGAACTTTTTTAGTCAGACCAATGTAGTTTCTAATGTTTTCATTTTAAAGAATATCTTCACTTATCTTTAAAAATTCAGCACATCACAGCTCTCAACCTTCCATCTCCAAAATGAGGAACACTTCCTCTCATACTGTGGAACAGATGGGCAAAATGTGGAACACATACTAACATCCAAGCAACAATTTCAGCAAGGAAGCTCACAGGATGTTTAAAATGTGATATTTTTACTTAAGGAATAACTATTTTAATGATATAATATGATTCATTTCTATTTACCATGGTTCTCAGTTAAAAATTGCTAACAATGAATATGGGACAGACCCTTTCAATCTGGAACTTCGAGGAGCATGAACTTTGTAAAGACTCCAAATGATGAATGTTCCTCTTAAAACTATGAATGTAAAATTAAAATTGAGAAGGAGAATGTGAGTATTTTGCTTAAAACACATGCCATGTTGCCAAGGCTTTAGTGATTAACAAGAATGAGTCTGTCCTTGAGACTTGTAGCTAATGAAACACAGCCTCAAAAGTCGCTTATTTATAGTCTACATATCAGTAGGTGCAAATATTTTACATACCTACAGAAAGAATGAAAGCACAGCAAAGCAATTTATTTTAATATATTCCATAGCAGACCCCCTCAACTGTCCCTATTTTGGAGGAACTTTCCTATTTTTAGGTCTGATTTAGGATGTCCCTATATTGGAGGCATGTCCCTATTTTCAGGCTTGATTTACCCCTTTGCACAATTTTCTGAATCTTCCTCATCACACATGATTTTTGAAGCTGTCTATTACATAGAAAACTAGACTACATGACAAGCATGCTAGGACATCTCCCTTTTTTGAAGCAAAAATAAATAACATTGTGTGGTAGAATTTTGTGATACAGTTCATTAATGCCTGCAGATGTTACACAATCTCTTTGATAATTGTGCTTATATTTTTCCATACATTTTGTCACCCTCTATTTTTAAAACATGTTTTTGTGAGCAGTGTCCGTGCTATTTGTTTTTCAGCTATTATGCTAATTAGATGTTCAGATTTCTAGTTAGTTGTTCCTAGGTTTCTAGGGCCGTTGTTCCTATTTTCAACATCTGCAGTTTGAGAGGAGTACTCCATAGCATTCTCCCAGGCAGATATGATTAAACATTTTTTCTACATTTATAATTGCAATAACAAATGATTCATATACAGCAGTCCTTTTGATAACACTTTCAGAGAGGCATTTTTTCAAATGCCATCAGAGCCCATTCAGGCTAAGTCATTCTTAAATACTAGTCAACAGAAACACTCAAAGCCCATTTGTTTAGACTATAGATATTTTTGTTTTTCCAGAACATTTCAAAGACAGGGAGGAACTAATAATTTGTAAGACATTACTCACATATGTTGTATGCTAACAATCTAATATGCAAAAAATAATGCAGGAAAAATCTGTATCACTACAACCATATTTATTGAAAATAATGTTTTCAAGAGCTTCTGGAGCTAGATTTGTATTCTTTCTAGCAATGCATTTTGAAGCCTTACACCTTTTGTTTCTGAATGCCTAGATTTTTGACTCATATTTTTGGTCTTCTTCTCTTTCAGCTGTTCCCATTAGGGGTCGCCACAGCAGATCATCTGTTTCCATTTCTTCCTGTCCTCTGCATCTTGATCCGTCACACCAACCGCCTGCATGTCCTCTCTCACCACATCCATAAACTTTAACTTAGGCCTTCCTCTTTTCCTCTTACCTGGTAGCTTCATCCTTAGCATCCTTTTCCCAATATACCCATCATCCCTCCTCAGCACATGTCCAAACAAACGCAATCTCGCCTCTCTGACTTTGTCTCCAAATCGTCCAACCTGAGCTGACCCTCTAATATACTGATTCCTAATCCTGTCCATCCTTGTCACACCCAGTGCAAATCTTAACATCTTTAACTCTGCCACTTCCAGCTCTGACTCCTGCCTTTTTGTCAATGCCACCGTCTCCAACCCATACAACATAGCTGGTCTCACTATACCCTCTTGTAGACCTTTCCTTTCACTCTTACTGGTACCTGTCTGTCACAAATCACTCCTGACACTCTTCTCTACCCATTCCACCCTGCCTGTACTCTCTTCTTCACCTCTCTTCCACACTCACCATTACTTTGAATTGCTGATCCCAAGTACTTAAAGTCATCCACCTTCACCAACTCTACTCCCTGCATCCTCACCATTCCTATATCCTCCCTCTCATTCACACACATATAGTCTGTCTTAGTCCTGCTGACCTTCATTCCTCTCCTCTCTAGAGCATATCTCCATCTCTCCAGGGTCTCCTCAACCTGATCCCTACTCTCACTACATATCACAATGTCATCTGCAAACATCATAGTCCATGGGGCCTCCTGTCTGATCTCATCTGTCAACCTGTCCATCATCATTGCAAATAAGAAATATTTTTGGTCTGTTCCTCATAAAATTTGTATTTTCCTAACAAGTCATTGAGGACTAAATAATGACATACATTTGAGTTTCTGACTTTATATCAATCAAAAATGCATACTACTGCAAAAAGCTGTTATTATAGCCACTTTCTAAGTTTATAAGAGGAATATTTAACATTTGTCTCTGATTTTGGACCTTTTTCACCTCATTAATTTTGACTTTGTCCAGATTTCCTGTACTTGGAGGTTGAGGATTATTTGGGCATTATATAACAAGGCTTGTTTTGTGGTTCTTTTCTGAGGATATGGAAAAAAATGCTGATATAGAATCTAAAAATGTTAGTCTAGTAGCACTTTTTATTTCACACTTTTTTAAAATACAAATGTGCGTCGATGGCATTGAGGGTTTTAAAGTGGACCATGTACGGCACTAAACAGTGACGACAATTTCATTTACCTACTGAATTTAATTATTTGAAGTTAATCTAAAATATTCACAAAATGAAATTGCTAAGCTTAAAGATGAAATTTTTAAACTGGAACATGGTGTAATATAATTACACCCATTCACGCTCGCACATACATTCAAAGACACTTTCATTAAAATAGCTGAGATGAAAATGTTTTCTTACTCAGCTCAAGAATGAGAAATTCGCAAGAGATGAATGGAGTATTGCCTGTGGTCAGACTTTTAGCTGGAAAAAGGGGTTTGTGAATGTGAAAGTTAAAAATGCTAAAAAATGTTTGTCCAGATCCCCTAAAATAACACACATCACACCAAATGACATTTGACGACCTTTATTAGATTTCTATAACATAGCTTTGATCACCAACTTTATAAATTACAACTGTT
This sequence comes from Protopterus annectens, assembly GCF_019279795.1. NCBI lineage: Eukaryota > Metazoa > Chordata > Ceratodontiformes > Protopteridae > Protopterus > Protopterus annectens. The sequence goes on from NC_056728.1 coordinate 1,013,898,916, forward strand.
CATGATATAATTGATTCTAAATACAGCATAACATCCTTGTAATGTTAATCAGGGCAGGGTACCTACTCACCCTGCCCCAATAAGCAGCGTCCATACCTCTACTCACTTATTTTACTTATGAAACAGTGTCCCATCTAACTTCAATGTTAATCAGGGCAATGTACCTACTCACCCTGCCCAACAAGCAGGGTCCATACCTCTGCTCACTTACTTTACTTATGAAGCAGCGTCCCAACTCACTTCATACACCATCCATTGAATTACCTTCCACCAAATAAGCACCATCCTTACCTCAGCTTGCTTATCTGTTCACCAAGCTTCCTCCAACTACTCATTTCCTTTCCCCAGATCCTTGAAATGAACATCCAGACATCAGAGGGGGAACAGAAGAGGGCAAGCCTATCCCTCTTCTCCACCAACCAACTTGACCAGGCTGTTCCCCCTCCCTTCTACCCGAAATTGTTCAATCCACTTCCCATAAAGGGAAGTGTCAAGCCAATGATCATTTGGTGTACCCATCATCTGTAAAGCACCTTAGAATCTCGTCATAAACCCCTTTGCCATGCCATCACTGAAACACACCCTAATGAAACTAAATAAAGTAGGATTACCGTGACCCCATTGTAACACCGGAACATCTACACCAAGAGAACACATACCCTTTTAGCCCTCTGCCTTCAAAGCTGAAATCATGTCTCAACCTAAATGTATTGACAGCCTATAACCACAACAAAATCACAAACTATAACCTCTTGAACTCAAAACGACACCCAGTCAAACAACTAGTAGCAAGTCTCACATCCAAGACCCTGTTAACTGTAGAATATCACCTTAGCCTACCCACTACCCAGCTCTATATGTGCAACAACTCCATTACCGTAGGGAATAGTCTAACTCCAAAACTTTAATGTCGTAACCTTAGATGGCAGAACTCCATCACCCCTTGACCTAGTTCCTGAAAACTAGTCTCAACAATGAAATACTCTATGTGCCAAACCTTAAACACCCCCCAGATTCACTCATTACCAAACCATTCTTAACCCCTGTTTGTCCCTAGCCTTTCCTCTCAAAAGTTCTTTCCTTATGTTACCTATATCACTAGTATCCTACAGCTGCCTTATCCTACTACCAGGCTTCCTTAAACGTTCTAACTCTCCTGTAAAAGTGCACCCAGTTTCTAAAACTACCCCAGGAGAGCCACCTACCATGCTTCCTAAAACCCTATCTACAAAATTCAACCAAACCCCAAGTGAAATGATCCGTGTGCTATTCAGTAAAAACCTTAACCTGGTATGTAACATCAATACCACCTACTCAAGAGACAAATTTGTCACCCCAAGATGCCACCCATTAGGAACAAACTCCAGCATCATGTCAAACACCTCCTTGGCCCTTCCCCTACATACGGTTCAAACAACTGGATGAGTGAATACAACCACCCAAGGTTCTAAGAAAGCAAGGATTGAACTTCACTGGCTTGCAGGAGCCATAGGGCTGTAGCCTAATAAGTTCCTGTGCTCCTATGAACTTTGTGACTCTACGCATCCCGTGGGATCTCCACACTCTCCATAAACCATCCCCGACAGTTGTCCCATTTGGCCCCCTTTACCTAACTCTTCCTTACTTACCCCCTATACCAATGCAATAATCAGCTCCCACTAATTAAACGAGTGGCAAGAATGTCCATCCTATCAAAACATCACCTTTCAAATCCCCTCTTCAAGCCACCGCATGATGCCTTCTGCACTCCAGCAATCTGCAAAGAAAGAAACAATGATAAATTCTATGTGCACACATACCACAATTACTTAACATGGAGGCACTGACCAGGACCCCTACCACCCCATCAAACCCTTACCTATGGTCAATGGCCATGCTCCCTTTACTATTGAATGCAAATGCCCAAAAGTAGGGACAACTTTCAACGTTAATCTAACATACTAATGGTTAATAGAAACAAATTGTACAACCCATTAACCCTGATATCATAAACTCAAAATGCCTGTCCTTCTCTGACTAGCAGTGTAAAATCCTCTACCAAAACTCAACACCTTTGAAATCCACTTACTTACATCAATAACTGTTGCCCACTTGTGTTCCCCTTGTGTAAACTCCTCACTCGCCACTGCTTCCATCATCTGCAAATTCACTGTATCACCACAACTGGTACTCGGCACACCACCATCTACAAAGAAAAGGACAGCATTAAACTCTAATAGTAACAAGCAGGCTCTGCCTTATACCCACCTATTCCAAACCATAGCGACAGCATTCCAAATCCCCCATCTGAAAGAAAGAAAAGACATGTAAGTCATCTAAAATATATAACACACATTCCAAGACAGCCCAGCAACTAGTTTATATACATTTAATATATAAGTTATATGTGCTAGTTTATATTGACTAAATTCCAAGGTAGTTCATCCATCAGAGAGAACTGTGGAATTATATAACTGCTTCCACCCCAGTCGCCCCCATTTATTCCTGCAGGTGGACAGTAATGCAGGCTGCCCCAGTAGTAATTTATGTGTCATCCCACATGGTATTAGTCCTTAACTCCTGCCTCCCCTAACTATCCATACCTTTTCTGATGATAGGCCTTCTTGATTGAAAATGAAATGATTAACTTTGAAAAGGGGGTAATAATCTTCAGAAAATATACAGACTCACATTTGTTCCATCTGGAGTTTGGAGGACAATGATATGTCCTTTTTCACCAAACTTTTGCTGTTATATATATATATTTCAAATGCCATCATTTCTTCATCTGCAGAATCATGGCACAGAAGGTTTACATAGTTTTATAAGAATGATAGCAAAATAGAGCCTTTTTTTTTATTATACTAGAAATTAATTACTTGTTACTAGGCACCATGGAGCTTCCAGAGTTTATACATTATGCTAGCCATTAATTTAAGACTATAAAATGTGGAAGCTGCGTGATTCACACTTGGCGACTAAGCATATTAAACAAACAGCACTGGGCTAATTAAAGAAACCTTAGGGAGAGGCATAGCTTGTTTAACCCTGCAAATTTTAACAAAAGAATAGGTTCAAACAATTATTCAGGAATGATCCTGCTGCTTTCAGACAAATTGTACATCTAATCATACAAACGGGTATCAAATAGCGTTTTGAATGAATTCTGGCATGCCATTTCTGTATACATTATTTGTAATTTCTGAATAGCTGTGTTGCACATGTTAAAAAGTTACATATGAAAATGTTGAATGCAGAAAATTAACTCAAAGGATAAACTAAAATGGAAGACTTTAGATGAGGAGCAGACTCTCATCCTAGAAAAACCTGCAACCAAGACCGCTGCTCAGCTGACCAACAAAAACCATGCCACCAAGATTAAGTATGAAAACCAACCCCCAACCTCAGCCATCAAGTCGGCAGAGATCAAAAGCCAAGGCCTCCCCACAACCTCCACGGCCATTGCTCTGCCGCCTGGTAGAAAACCGACAAAGCTATGTGAGCAAACCAGGACAACCTTGCCAACCGAAACACGATGCGCACATCTCTCCCCTCTTTTTTTTTTTTCAAGCAACATTGTGAGGAAAACTCCACAAATGCCACTGACGCTGTGCAAACATGCAAAACCACAACACCGCCCCTCACAGGCACATCCATGACAGAAAATGACCACCTGCCTCCACTCAGTGGCATCCGCTCTCATGTCGCAAACCAGACAAACAATCACAAAACAAAATCCAATGAAGCTGCACAGCGCAGATGCATCAGCAAATGCAATTCTTCACCTCCGAGATCTCCAAAACACTTCACATCCCCATGAGTCACCCAGCCGCCATGGCACCCCACACACCCGAGCACACTCTACACTCAACAGAAAACCCCGAAACCCCATCCAGCCTTCAAAACAGAAACACACACATCAATAAAGGAAGTAGTGACAGGGAGAGAAACAGAGAAACAGAAGTGGTCCACATTTCCTTCATTCTACTGTTCTGCACATCATCATTTCCAAAACACTCCATTCTGAACTCTGCAACTCAGACACCACAGTACTCCCCAAAATAAAACGTCAACACTGCCCCCAATCAACAAGAAAACACCTCACCTTTCTCTGTCGACACATTCACCACACACACCCACCACCTCGAGCAAGTGCAACTGGCCCGTACCACCCCTCCTCAAAGCTGACTTTACAAATTTTTTTTTTTTTTTTTTTTTTTTTTTTATTATTTTATGGGTTAGTTGCCGACACTATAGCCGCATGTGCGGTAGCAACTCATTGGGCAAAAGTTACCAATAAAACCCACAAGCCCGCCAAAGGGGTTTTACTGGCCAACCACCAATACACAGAATGCCTTGTGGTGCGAAAACAACAAAGAAATGCACCACTCGATTGGAGACTGCCCCAGCGACTGTCCAAAGGCAGCACATGATCCCAGATGTAAACCCAGACAACAACCACAAGCCAAAGCCCACAGCACACCTCCAAGCCATGAGATCACCGACAAAGCTCAACACCAGAGCAGCAAAACACTCGCCTACTTCCACCTCCATCAGAAAGGAGCAGGGGGTAAACCAGCATCGACACACCGCTAGCAAACACCTAGCCCCAAAAACCCACCACTCAATCAGCCTACAAGCAAGAAATCAGGGCCCTCCAACATTCATGAAGGCTATAGTTGAGTGGCACAACCAGCATTCAATCCCCACAACTCTCTCCCACAAACAAACGCCAGCACCGGAAGGCCACACATCTTAACCAAACATGTAAATATTGAATTTGAAGGACTAAAGAACCAGCAAGCCCCTAACATGGAACACACACCCCACACCTGTACTCAACTAAAACACCCAATCCTGCCCCCAACTTTAAACTGCAGCAGTTACCTTTTTTTTTTTTTTTTTTTTTTTTCATGAACAGTTGGGCACGAACATATAGATGCAGACATACGCAACACAAACCCTACATATCCAAGTCCAAATATCTCCTCACTGCCACAACCACTGACCCAGGCCTACCCACCAGAGTTCAACACCCACAGGTCATCTTGGACATTCTGCTTGCCTTAGCAAGTTCACGCCAAAATGTGATTGCTTAACCTAACTACACTAGACTAAACCTCTTAAGCCCCTCCCCATCCTTATCTCATTTCCTAATAAAATAAAATAAAATAAAATTGAAATTATGCTAAAATTTGAAGATAATTTTGAATTACAAATTTTTAAATGTGGTAAGTATAATTAAGTGATATACATCCCATTCATTTTAGCTTACGTGCTACAAGTAATGGTTTAATACTAATAAATTGATTGAGGCCTGGATCTTGATGTGCTCTCAATTTTAATATCCATTGAAGTTCTATTGTTTCCAGATTATTCATATTGTTGCCACCTCTCTTGTTAAGGGGTACTACTTGAAGTACTCTAAATGTAAAACTATGACCTGTATAAAGCATAGAATGTTTGGCTAAAGCATTACATTGACCTAATTTTTTAATGTCATATGTGTGGTTGTAAATCCTATCCTTCAGTCTCCTAGTGGTCATGCCTACATAAAAGGCATGACATTGACCACAATTGGCTAGATATATAAGGTTAGTATCATTACAGGAGGCAAAGAATCTTGGCTCAAATTTATAGTTCAAAGTAGGATGTATAAATATCTGTTCTTTAGAAATCATATTACACATATTACATTTACCACAGGGAAAGGTGCCATATGTCTTAGGAGGTCTAAATTGCCTAACTTATGGATAGCTGTGTTCAATGCAGAGTAGCCTTTTTAAGTTCTTACTATTTCTGTAGGTAAAACTCGGTTTTATACCTACTATCCTCATTATGTCAGTATCTGCTGTAAGTGCATGCCAGTTATTAGATATGATCTTAGTAATGGCCTTATTATCACTCGTAAATCTGGTGATGAAAGTTACCTTAGATTCATTATTTACTTTTCGTGGTCCTTTATAATTAATATACCTCTGTTTTTTAACATCAATGTTGTCATTAAATATTAAATTCTTGATTTCTCTGACCATCTTATTATTATAGCCTCTTTCTATAAATAATCCTTCTAGAAAATCAGCTTGTTCTTTTAAGACCAATGGGTCTTGACAAAATCTAGTAAGTCTAATAAACTGGCTCTTAACAATGTTATGAAACGTAAATCTAGGATGCATGCTATTAAAATGAAGTAAAGTATTTTTCCAGCGTGGTTTTCTATATAAAGCAGTAGTTATATAGCCCAGTGTATCTTTTTTGATGGTAATGTCTAGAAAATCAATACTATCTCTAGAGAATTCCATAGTAAACCTAAAAAATCTAGTAGTGGATTCTAGGTACTGAATGAATAAATTCAGTTAATAAGTTCAATGTGCCATTCCAGAAAAGTAGTATGTCATCCACAAACCTTTTATATAGTAATATTTTTGAATAATATTTGCTGTTAAAGAGAAATGTTCTTTCCCAATGATGGACAACCAGATTGGCATATGTATTTGCGCATGGGGTGCCCATGGCAACCCCCCCATTTCTGTAAGTACAGTTTATTATTAAATGTAAATATGTTATTGGATAGAACCATATCTAACAGAGCGCTAAACAATATTTGTTCATCATTGGTGAACTCAGTATTATGACTCAGCACTTCCCTAATCGCTTCTAAGCCATAATTATTTGGGATAGAAGTGAATACGTTTTTAACATCCAAGGTAACTAATAGACAAGCTTCAGGTAAACCATTACTATATGAAATATTCAATGTATCTAAAAGTTGATATGTGTCCCTCAGTATAGAGGGTATGTTCTTAATCAATGGACTCAATTTTCTTTCTGTATATAAAGAAATTGTTTCAGTTACCCATCCGTTACCTACTACTATAGGTCGCATTGGTAACGGAAAGGTATTTTTATGTACTTTGGGTAAACCCTTAATATATGGTATCCGTGGATGTTCTACTAGAAAATATAAGTATAGTTCATGGCTAATTTGTCTGCAAATTAAAAAAATCATAAAGATCATTATATATCTCTTTAATTATCTTATCTACTTTCTCATGGTTAATTTCGTCATAAGTCTCAGTATCTTCTAACATTTTAGACATGGTGTCATTATAATCTTTAGTGTTCAACAATACAATCCCCCCTCCTTTATCCACAGGTTTTATTGTCAATTCAACGTTGTTGTGTAAGGCATGTATAGAACACCATTCATCTTTACTTGTATTATAATATGAAGATTTACATTCATATCCTAGGAAATATGCATAAAAATCATTTTCACACATTTTCAAAAAACAATCTAAATTGGTGGGCAGTGTAGGTATAAACGTACTCTTTCTTTCAAAAACAAGTTCTGTGTTCTTTTTACAAATATCCTGTTCACCTGTAGAAAAAAGCAATTTAAATGACACAGAGCATCCAAACAATCTTAAGTCCGTTAATAGTTCACTCAAATTGCTTATTTGGGATGGTAAATATGACAACCCTTTATTTAAGAGAAAAGAATCAGTATGTGAAAGTTCAAATTTGGAGAAAATAGATACCAGATCTTTCAATCTTTCATCCGTCTCCTTGGTTAGAAATTCTCGCCTGAGTATTTCCTCTTCCTGCGACCTCGACTGTTGGATCTGCTTCTCGAGGCCATCCACAATTGGACAGGAAAAGGTAAAAAACGTTCCATATTACCATTGGAAGCCTTCGGTTTCGCTCCCAAAACATTTGTTCTCTGTCTTGCCGCCATCGCTTGTTGATTAGGTGGAGGTGTACCCATCCTCGTACTAGCCACAGAGTCTGCAGTGCCTGGTGGTGACGTAATCATGGCATCCATAGTGTTCACTGCTGTTGTAGCACTTAAAGAAGAATCTACATGTTCTGTAGGTGGTTCCACATGATTGATATCAAGTGAATTCTGATTATGTAAAGTAGAGTCTCTAGTATTATTTCTCGGCCATACAAAGACTTGGCCCATAGAAAACTCTTTATGATCTCGCTGAAGTTTACGATATTTAATCTGTTGTAGCTTGTCGCTATATGCAGCAACTTGACAATATAAATTCTCGAGCCTTCTCTCATATATTGCCCCTTTAAATCTATCCCGTAGATCTTTATTCAAAGCCTGTACTTTCAAATTGAGTTCTGCTTCAATTGGTGAAAAATAGTCAATAAGCAATTTTATGTAGTTATTACTAAGTTCAATGTTCAGTTTTTGCCATCTTTTTAATAGCTCAGGGTGGCTGTCCATAGGAAGGCATGCACAACACCCTCATACCACAGGAGATCACATTGAAATGTAAGCATGCTTCCATGTGGTGGTATGAGGGTGTTTTGGCAAATATGTCCCTATTTCTGGTTAAATGTCCCTGCATTATGTTGGCCTTTGTGGGGATATGTTGCACTAACAGATTAACAGCTATCTGAGAAGCCCTGTTGGTCATTGTGACATTCTGCTCAAATCCATGAACCATAGGTGCTCTGCTTTAAATACAATTGTGTCCACATTCGCTTACACAATTTCTTTGCTGGCAACACTGTTGCCAGCCACAAAACCTAACTTAGGCATGCCGTGCATCATTAATAGGCATTGCGCACTACCACTCACTGCTTACCTCCGCACAAACATGTAAACTCCGTGTAGGCTTTGCGCAAAGCCTACAAAGAGTTTATTGAATCCTGGTCATAGTCTGATCTTCTTTTAATAATCACAATGCAAATGGATACAGTGAACATGTGTGAGATACATAAAAGTGCAAGCTATGCTGTCTACAATAAAAGGCATTCAGGTTGTTTCCAACCAAGCAACAGCCCCACATCCCCAAGTATTGGTAATATGAGAATGTACTGCATACATACATAATGGAACAAAGTGAAAGGTATACTATCCATGTTATTGCTGTGCAGCTTATTTCCATCAATAAGAAATAGGCTATACTGCCTAACATAGAAGTATCCACAGTATCAGTGTGTGCAGCAGATACATGTGACATAAATGCAAATGTTGCTCACAGTGCTGTATTTCTACTAGTTTACAAAAACAATATAGGCTGCAACCACCAATAAGCAAAATGTAAACAACTACAGTGGACAGCTGTGACAGAGCAGTGATGAGCAATTCACACTGTCTGTACTGATGTATTGCAGCAGCTTTCCAGCAATACCACATAAGTTGCCCCTCTGCAGGAAGTAACGAGTACAAAGCTCATATAATAGACTGAATGCAAGCAACACTGTGTATAGCAATGTACATAAATTTGTTTTCAATAACAGCATTCACTGCATTAAATAAGCACCCCAAAAAGTGTCTTAGAAAGAATTTGAATGTATTATTTGATTAATAGTTAATAATATAATAAAATTAAATCAAGGAAGTCTGGATTAAACAATGGGTATTTCAAAAAATATGGTTTGTTGTTTTGTAGAACTGGGAGAATATAAAGCAATACTGTGAATGAAACTGAAAATAATATCCAAGGAACAAACGAACAATGGGCAAGATTCAAACACAGGCTCACACTGGATTGATGAAAGAAGTTATGCATATCAAAGTCGGATGTATTATACAGAGTGAGCAGTGTAGGCAAGGAAAATGTGGCCTCTATGAAGAGGACAGACCAGAAAAAAATTAGGCTTATGGATCATGCACCACTATAGAAAATAATTGATACTTGAGTAATTACATTGTTTGTATGCTATTTTTTATGTTGTGCAAATTCATCTGAAAATGAGAATGAAATGATGCCTTGTGGAGCTGTTTTTATTTACCTAGTTCTATGGGTCATCTTTATTCAAGCTACAGTGTGCTGAGTATGTTTAAGTGAAATGACTCACCTAGACAATTTTGTTAAATTAGCAACAGTTCTGCAAATCAGGAGTTAGTCTAAGGGCTACAGATACCCTTTCTGCTTCCACTGCAGCTGTGAGGGACTTGCCATAATATAAAATGAATTGCCAGGGGATTATATTTCTATAAATAGATTTGCAACTCATGCACAAACAAAGAAAACTCATATGACCCACATCCATTTTTATAACGTTCATTTAGTTTTATATGCTATCTGTAATGCATAATGAATTGTTATTTAACAGATAAATTATTAATTCAGTAGAAACTACTATGCAGACTTCTAAAGAAAATTAAAAAGATTGACTCTACATTAAGAATTACTGAGGATTTGAAGACCTACTAATATTAATGTGGCATTTAAGACTGAAAATGTTTGAAGTTCAGCCTCCATTAATGAGCTGTCAGTGAATAAATGTTGTTGAAGTGTAACAGAATAAATAATCTACCATCTTTTGCCATACTGTCTATAGTGACTGCTGGTAATTCCATTTCCAACAACAGTGCATAGACCACAACTTCCCCGTATAGAACAGTAGTACAAGTGTGTAGGCATGATAAATGCTTACTGTAATGGGATAACTTCTGAGATTTGTAACTTAACCCACAGTGTAAGCATTTCAGAGACTGACACAGTTTTTCTATGCTCTACAAGGGATTCATTCTTAAATGTATTACCCACTGCATTTTTAATGCATTTCTATCACATAAAACAGAATATGCTAAACTCTTTAATATCACCCAAGTTATTTAGTAGCTAAGCAAGCCTCAGCAGTACAAATGGTTGTCATTCTCAGCCTATCTTCATAAACATCATGCACTGTTTCACAGCAGAAGAGAAACCAATAAGAAGGCAAACAGGAAGACTGACAATGAACCAAGCAGAAGATATTCTTTGCTGACTATGGAAACATCAGCCATTGCCTATAGTATAGTGCAACACATAGCTTCATAGGTTTATATGAGGGTAATGACCACCAGGGTCTTTACAAGCCTAGCCATGCAACTCAACCCAGTTCTGTCCCAGAGGTCCTTGGTCACCTATTTGGTGGGGTATATTGATAAAGAGGTAGCTAAGGGTTATGTGTAGGGAGTGGGTATGTTAGTTGGGAATTCCTTTACTTAAATTCGACATCTGTCCATCAAATACATGGGCACCAGACTAGGGGTGAATCTGTGATTTTCTATCCAATGATTAAGGTTTTGTTTGAAAAGGGTCAGGGATGAACTTTGCTTCCCATAGATGAGGATCTTATTCCTTAGTGTGGGGATCCTTTGTGACACATATTAGTCACTCCCGCATGTTCTATTTGTGTCTCAGGAATTATTCAGGTCCTTGGATTTAGAGTTTCTGTTGCTGTTTGTCTTGCAAATGTGCTGACTGTGGAAGTAGCCCTCTGACATCTTCCAATTGCCCTGGAAAATGCCACTGAGAGATTCAGGTGCCATTATGCACTATAGCATCTGACTACTTCCAAAACAGTGAAAAATGTGTGTGACTATTTGTAACATGTTTATTGTTGAAATTCAGGAACTGTTCTAATAAACTGTGTACTTTGTGATTTACTAAGTAATTTCTGAGTGCAGGAAAACTACTTTTAACAGATGGCACAGCAGTTGCCATAGACTTTCAACTAGAATGAGTAGAAGTTAAATTCATCCTACCCTATTATAAGTCTGTGATGGCAAATATCCATAGAGCTTAAAAAAGTGCCTCTGTTGATAAAAAGTTAGCACTTCTGCTAAGGGGCTACTTCTATAGACAACTTGCAAGACAGAAGAATGACCAATTGCTCTGAGGTGGGTTTTACAATTGTAGTAATGCTGAGCTTAATAAAATCTAATCATGGCTTCAGAAGGGAATCAAGCCAGTGTGAAAATAGATTAAAATAATAAAATTACTTTACAAAACTGGAATACCTTGCAGAGAGATAGAATAAGAGCTTGTAGAGAATCAGCCAAATCAAAGTGTGCGTCAGTGCCTGAATAGGGTGCGGGACAGACAATAAGCAATGTGAATTTATTTAAAAATGTTAAATAAAAACATATTTCAGAGTACGAAGCACATATACTGCATGTCAAGGTACATGCACAACTTAGTTTATGATGTGTTTGTGCACTGGTGTTTGAATTGTGCATTTGGAAATGTTTGGATGGATGAATATATTCATGACTGGACACATAGGAGTGTTGATTGCTAGTCATACTGCTCAACTTACAGACATTGAAAATAAGAATAAAGGATCTTGAAAAGTTTAAACAACCAGCAAAAAATCTGGATATCTAATCAGCATAAAATCTGAATACCAAATCGAACATAACTCTTCCCTCTTTCAGTAGGAATCCACGATACTTCTCAGAAGCACATTTAAAAAACAAAGAGTAACAAAACTGATGGAAAAATATAAGGACTTTATCTGTAAAGTTAATGAACTGTATTCCAAACTTCTGCCAGATAGTTTAATTTATTTCTGCTTCCGAAAAATGGAGACGTAAGATATGTGCCCTCCTTTTTACAGTATTGTTGCCATGAATATGTTGTTCATATAGAGTGCTTTTCTGTGCACTAGACAGCTTCAAAAATCAAATGTGAAGATGGGGTATTCAGAAATTGTGTGAAGGAGTAAATCAAGACCAAAACAGGGACATGTTTCCAAAAAAGGAACATCCTATGCAGTAGCAAATCAGGTCTGGAAATATGAATGTTCCTCCAAAATAGAGACAGCTGAGAGGTCTGTTGCTGATGACTTTGCTTACCTCAGAATGCAAGAGAAAACTAGAAATGGAAAAATCTGGTTATATAGGGTTTAAAAAGTTACCCGTGTCTGTTACCAACATCTGAAGATTGTAAGTATATGATTTCAGTAAAATACCTTTCTCACTGTATAAACAGCTCAAGGGTAAAGGACACCTACACAGCTACCTGCCGTGCACCCAGATCACACATTATGAACTACTGAGAATATTATTTTAGCTGGCACAAATATCCTCTGGATCTTACTGTGGATGATAGCATTTTCAGGGCCTCTACATCTTATAATAGAGGCATGAACAGGTCCTGTCCTCTTGTCTGCCTGAGCTACTGTCCCTCAAGAAGCTACGTTGCTTTATATTATTATGCAAAACACTGACACTGCTAATATATTATTACCAGTGTCAGTGGTCCAACAGGTAGCACATTTGCATTTGGTTCAGAAACCTGTGGGTTCTATTTCTAAACTAGGGAGATGTATTGTTGACACTGCAGTACAGTGTAAGGGTAGCACTGCACACATGATTTTGTTGTCCTTCAAATGAAATGTTAAACTGAGACTCCATCTGTTTGAGAAGATGGTTGTTCAAGTGGATGTAAAAGATCCCATGGAACCTATCAAAAAGAGTAGGGGTCCTTTATTAAATGCGTTATTTAAAAAAAAAAAAAAAATATATATATATATATATATATATATATATATATATATATATATATATATATATATATATATATATTAAGTACTATCTACAATAATTTACATTCTTTTATCATTTTACACCATTCGTGTAATGTTAAACATACATTTCTTTTTCTTCATCTGCATTTATTTCTGTGACACGCACCATTTTATATATAACCAAAATGTTAATTTCTTTAACATTTATGTTAATACCCATTTCCATTAAATTTTAATTCATTCAGTCTTTCATTCTGTATCATCCGCATTATGTAAAATACCTTTTTATCAATTTTTGTTACAAGCTTCCTTCTTTTACCTTTATAATATTCATATTCTAACATATTCATATTTATATCCTTCATTTTCTTAATTCCTTCTAAAAATTGTCTACATTTAACTTTTCTAATATTTCCTTCATCATTATACATTTAAAAAAGACATGTTTTGTTGATGTTCTTCATGTTTCACTATTGCAGTCATTACCTTTGGGTTATCCCGCTGGCAAGTTGCCCTCAGTCAGTCTGAATTCCAAAGTCTTGGGTCCTGCATCGGTTGCTGTCGCCGCTTCCCTGACATCAGGTCGTCAGGGGTATAAAAGATGCAGCCGATGCCATTTTATTCAGTCTTTCTTGCCACGCGGTGCCCGAAGCAGAAGCAGTTCGCAAGTGCTGGTCGGCCGCCTCCTGAAATTTTTGTGTTCGAATTTCAGATCCGAAGTCTTCATTAAAAGCTAAGTACCCCGTTGGGGTAACTTTTTTCTTGCTCCAGTCCGATGTCAGAAAAAGTTAATAATTGTATTTCTTGTGGGAAGCAAATACCTCATAAGGACTTTCATTCTTACTTTATTCCTTGCCCAGGCCCTGACCACGATGTTGCTAGTTGTCGGTTTTGTGCTAGATTTAACCAACGCACTATTAAACGTCGGTACGATTTTGCTTTAAGCTATTTTGGGCAAAAATTTAATTATACAATGCCATCGGATAGCCATCTGACGACCGGAGTTCACAAAAAACGCAAAGAAAAAGAAAAAGACAGGCAACCGAGATCCAAAACCGATGACGAAGCTTCTCCTAAGCAAGTCGCCGGTTCTCAGTGAGGTGCTTAAGCAGCCCCTGACGCCCACTACTTTCGAGTCACAGGCCGCTACCGACTCCCACATGGAGTCGGACAGGCCACTGGAAGCTCAAGGTATTGGAGCCTCAGAGATTATTCCCTCAGTTGGGTCCGGAGCCGCTGAGCAGGCATCGGCTTCTGAGGGTGTATTCAGACCTAAACAATTATAAAATCGACTTCAAAGACAAAGACTAAAACACCTTTAAAGGCAAAGAAACAAGTTCACCAGCCACAAGGACAGGCCTCCATGCCTAAAAAACAGATGCTCAAAATGGCCGAAGACTTAATTACCTTAATCAGGGGTTCCCATCCCCCTCCTGATAAGAGGCCTAGGCAAGAGACAGAGAATGAATCTTCAGACCAGTTTTCCATTTCTTCTGATTCCTCTTCTGATCAGGAATATTGTCTTCTCCCCATGAGGATTCTGATGCTGAAGAATCAATTCCTTCAGCTTCTCTTCCTGAGGAATATTCTTTTGGGGAAACCTTGCATACCATGAGGGAGCACTTCCACTGGGAGAGCCAAGATTTTTCAGAATCTAAGAAAAGGCTCAGAGACTTCCTTTTACTTCCTCAACACAGGCCTCTAGCTATTCCACCTGTGTTGTACATTGTAGATGATGTGTTCTTGGAGTCTAGTCTGACCCCTGTCTCTTTACCTCCAGCTCCTGTTAAGCCGGACAGATACTACAGGGTCCCTGACTCTCATAAATTCCTTTTCAAAAACCCTACTGCAGACCCAGAAACTATTTCTCAGGGTCCCAAAGGGGTCAAGGCTTCTACTGCAAAAAACCCTACCCCCTCTGACAGGGATTCTAGGGCACTGGATAGTTGGGGAAAAAGATTCAAACATCTGATACTTTGGCTATAAGGGCCTTAAATTGCCAGTTTCATATGCTCAAATATCAGCAATATATCATGACACTGATTAAACAGAAAATTATGGCAAATTCTGATTGTGCAGAAAACAAAGAAATGCAAGATTTATTGCATGCAGCTGAACAAGTTGGAAAGCATACTTTGCAATGTGGCTTTGATTCTCTAGAGGCCTCCTGCAGGGCCGCTGTTACGGGTTCTGTCATTAGGAGGCATGCTTGGTTAGAGGAACAAACTCTGCCTGACCATGTTAAAGCAAAATTATTAGATGCTCCTTTACAACATGATACCTTGTTTGGTGTTAAGACAGAAGAGGTGTTAAAGAAAATGGAGGACAAAGTTAAATCTATGCATATGCAAATGGTCAAGGATTTTTTACAGGTACAGCCACCTAGATTTAGCAGACACTGGCCTACTAAGAATTGGTCCTTTCCAGTCTCAAACAGACCTCAAAGGGGCAGATCCAGTCGCCCTAGAGGCAGATCACAGCTGCTAGGATCCTACAGGCCTAAACAGTGGAGTGTTTCTACCTCCAAAGGTGGAGAAGACAAAACACAATCATACAGGAAACAGTCCCAATGACTTCCCCCTGCCTGCACCAAGCACTTATCTTCTGGCAGCACCTTTAGGGGGAAAACTAGCACTTTTTTCTCAAAATTGGCACATTATAACCCAGGACAAATGGGTTCTAGACATAGTGTCACTAGGCTACAAGTTTCATTTCCATACCCTGCCAAGGGCAAACTGTTGGCCAGACCTGCCAAAAAATCAATGGGCAGAGGCTCAAAAATAGGATGCAGCTCTCATGGACATGAGGGCTATTCAGCAAGTGCCACAGCAAGAGCAGGGACAAGGATTTTACTCAAGACTGTTCTTGGTACCCAGAAAGGACAAAGCATGGAGACCAATACTGGACCTATCTATTCTAAACACTTTCCTGGATATACCAAAATTCAAGATGTTGACCTTACAACAGCTTCTGCCCATGTTGGGCAGCAAGGCTTGGCTCGTGACTTTAGACCTAAAAGAGGCATACCTGCATGTCCAAATCAGACAATCATGCAGAAGATACCTCAGATTCAAGGCTGGCTCAAAGCATTACCAATTCTCTGCACTGCCCTTTGGCTTATCTACTGTGCTCAGGGTTTTCACAAAGTGCCTGACACCAGTAATTGCTTACTGCAGACAAAGAGGAATACAAATATATCACTACTTGATGACTGCCTCATACAAGCAGAGAACAAGGATGTTCTTCTACAGCATCTGACGTTTGTGATAAGACTTTTAACATGCCTAGGGTACACAGTCAACAAAAAGAAATCAAAACTAGTACCGTCTCAAGAGATAATATTCCTGGGTGCAAGCTTAAATACAACTGCCCAGATGGCTTATCTCACTCCAGACAAACAAAGGCAACTGACTACTTATTTCAAGGAAATGGCAACAAAGGCCCAGTTATCTGCGAAAAAAATTCTGCAGGCTTTGGGCTTCATGGCATCCTGCATCTTACTAATTCCATATGCAAGACTGCATATGAGGAAAATTCAATGGTACCTAAAGAGTGTCTGGACACAACACTGCCACAGTTTGGAAATAATGATTACTCTAATTCCCTGCCTGCAACAGGAGTTTCGATGGTGGGAAAAGGCTTGTCACCAAAACAAGGGATAGCCATTCTCTCTACGCCCAGCCAGGCAGAGCCTAACGACGGATGCATCAGATTATGCCTGGGGGGCACACATGGCAGGAAGAGGCATTCAAGGCACATGATCCACAAACCAAAAGCATCTACATATCAATCAAAAGGAGATGCTAGCTGTTCAAAATGCCCTGACAGCCTTCAAGGATCTACTTCATCCGGGACAACTACTGATAAAGACAGACGACACCACGGTCATGTGGTACATAAACAAGCAGGGGGGCACTCATTCTTATCCCCTGTGCAGACTAGCCATCGCTTTATGGGACACAGCATTGACTTACCAAGTTCATCTGCAGGCACAATTCCTGCCAGGAAAGGAAAATACTCTGGCAGATGAACTAAGCAGAAACCTCATGGATCCCCACGAGTGGCACCTGGATCCACAAGTCTTCAGCATGATAACAAAGAAATGGGGACACCCGGACATAGATCTATTTGCCTCCCCTCAAAACAATCAACTAAAAAGATTCTGCACAAGGACTTATCACAGACAAGCTTGGAAAGTGGACACCTTATCTTTCAACTGGACAAACCTATCAGTATATGCCTTTCCTCCACTGCCTCTCCTCCCCAAGGTACTACTAAACGTCAGGCAAGAGAAACCAAAAATGATTCTTATTGCCCCAGACTGGCCACGCCAGTACTGGTATCCAATCTTAAGAAACTTGTCCCAGTGCCCAGCCTGGACCTTACCTCAAATACCCCATCTACTGTCCCAGCAAAACAATCAGATTCTGCACAGCCAACTCAGGACCCTAAACCTGGCAGCATGGTGGATAATGTAGCCATACTAACCACACCTCTCAGTAAAGCTGTGATGGATGTCATTTTAGAAGCCAGAAGGCCTAGTACTAGAAAATCCTATGCTGGAAAATGGAAGAGATTTTGCACTTGGAACCAAGCTCAAGGAATTGATACAGCTGTCCCAAATATTCCTCAGATTTTGCAATACTTAACTGAGATGCTGGACAAAGGCCTATCTTTTTCATCAATTAAAATCCATGCCTCTGCCATTTCAGCTCATTACAGTACAGAGCCACCACTCGTTTCTCATCCATTATTAAAGCAGTACCTCAGAGGAGCCAAAAACATAAGGCCTCCAAGGAAAAAGCCAATACCTGCATGGGACCTCAATTATGTCTTGGAAAAACTCACCTTACCCCCTTTTGAGCTAGCTGCTACTGTGGATATAAAGTTCTTATCTTGGAAAACAGCTCTGCTCCTAGCAATAACTTCTGCAAGACGAGTTTCAGAGCTACAGGCTCTCATGACTGTGGAACCCTTTATCATTTTTTATCCCGACAGGGTCTCTCTGAGAACAAACCCTACATTTATGCCTAAGGTGGTATCCAGTTTAGCCCTTAACCAAACAATTCATTTGCCAACTTTTTATCCAAATCCACAGAACAAGGGGGAGAAAATTCTGCATTCATTGGATGTACACAGACAACTTAGATTTTACTTGGACAAAACTATAGTTTTCAGAAAGACAGATCAATTACTAGTGGCATATGCCACAGCATCACAAGGAAAGGCTAACTCCAAGCAGACTATTTCAAAGTGGATAGGTCACTGCATTCATTTCTGCTACTCACAGATGGCAAACCACTGCCTAAGGGCATTAGGCCACATTCAACCAGAGCTGCAGCCACTTCTACAGCCTTTCTAAGGGGAGTACCAGCCAAAGACATTTTAGAGGCTGCTACTTGGAGTTCAGTGCATACCTTTACAAAACATTACAATCTGCCTCTTTACTCTAAATCCAGGGCAGGCTTTGCCACTGCTGTTCTGCAGGGCCTCATAGCCACTCCTAATGCTGTCTAGCTCCAGCCACCCAACCATAGCTTTGGGACTCAACCCAAATGTAATGACTGCAACAGTGAAACACGAAGAATATAGTACAGTTGTGTACACTTACCATAAATGTAGATGTTCGAGTGTATTCACTGTTGCAGTCCAGGTTACCCACCCGCCATCCCCCTTATTTTTGCTGGAACTTATCTTTACTTCTCTAATCTATACAACCTAGGTGGTGTATTTGCTTATAGAGGAAGGTAAAGCTTATTTTGGTGCATGTATGTTTTATTTACATAATTTTTAGCCTACCCTTTTGGGGGCACCTGACATCTGGGGCAAGAAAAACTGAATAAAATGGTGTCGGCTGCATCTCTTATACCCCTGATGACCTGACGTCAGGGAAGAGGCGACAGCAACCAATGCAGGACCCAAGACTTTAGAATTCAGGCCGACTGAGTGCAACCTGCCAGCAGGATAACCCAAATGTAATGACTGCAACAGTGAATACACTCAAACATCTACATTTATGGTAAGTGTACACAACTGTACTTTTCTACTTCACCACCATAAATGTATATTCTTTCTTCTATTTATATATAGCACATTCACTTGCACTGACAAATTTTTATTGATATTTTTCATAAAAAATCTCTGGATTAATATATCTTTTTCACCCTTCTATTTTCATTTTTATAGTTTTTTTTCTTTTCTTCCTCCATCCCTTCTCATGGATGCACACAGTAATACTTATTCATCACATTCCAATACCATGTTTTTCTATCGTCCTCTGCCTCCCTTATCTTTATTTTCCATTATATTATTTTATCTTGATACTACATTTTTGACAAATGCACAACTCCTCCTTCCCTCTTAAAATTCATACACCATTATTTTGTATTTTTTCTTTCATTATTGTACTTAATGACCCATCTTCTTTTTTCATCCATTTTAACACTACAACAGATATTTCTTCTTGACCAAAACCTTCCTCTAACCATACAACACTTCCACAAAATACTTATTTTCCAATCTAACATATCTCTATACATATAATATTCTATACTTTCCATCCCTGTTGCTGAGTCAATATTTACCAATTTTAACACATTATTCATTTCTGCCATTGTTATCTTTTTTCCCAATTCTTTGCTATCTTGTGTTAATTGTTTAGCTTAAAACTTTTGTTTTCATTTTAAATTATATGTTTTTTCTATATATTTTAACTATATTATTTCTTGTTGAATATTTACACTTCCTCATCTCTCATTTCTTATTGCATTTACTATTCTTTTATTTTCTTTTGCTCTACTACTCAGATGCGGTGCCACCTCTTCCTTTTTCCCTAGTAAATATATCTTTGTTTAAACAACTTTTTGATGTTCTCTTGATTCATCTCATATAATTCTCTCTCTTCCAAAAAAATTACTTATTTCTTTTTTAAATTCCTAAATGCATAATTACTAACTTATTTATATTTATTTTTTACCTTTTTCTCTTTAAATTTTGCCATTACAAACACCATTTTATATTTATCTTTGAAATTTATCCACCATAATGTCTAATACTTATAGTATTCTCTAATACCTAGATGATCTTTCTATACTCGTCTAATTACTTCTTTCAAACTTATCCTCCATGTCTAATTCTTATAGTATTCTCTCACACCTGCATGATCTTTCCATAATCATGTAATTACTGATATATCTTTTCTTTATCTAATTCTTTCTCCTTTAATCTTTTAATACCTTTTTCAATTTTTATATAACCACTTCTTTCTTGAATCTCTATCCAAATTGCCAGATATTCTGAAAATCCTGTATATTTTGTCCCTTCTTGTGTAACTTTAAACATTTCTGTAACAATAAAGTACTCTATCTCTGGTCTTAAATTGTTTCTTTTATTTGCCATTTTTATTATCACAAATACATACTTTTCCACTTTTTATCACTTTTAGCATTGTTTTAACACCACCACCACCCCCTTTTTTCTTATTTCTTAGATCATAATTAGAACACCCACTAATATCAAACCCATATTCATGTTTACATAATCTAGCATCTTTTGAAAAAATATAATTTCTTTCTCTTTTTCTTTCTCTTTCTCTTTCTCTCTTTTAATATAGGCATACTGCATATGTTATGATTCTATAAACCTGACATTTCTGTCTCATACCTATAATCATTATCCTATCCATAATTAAAAATGTAAAATCCAAAATTTCTATTGATTTTTTGCATAAAATTCCTACACCTGAGCTTGTTTCTTCTCCCATATTCTAAATAATCTCACCTCCCCATAATTTTTCTGTTTGTACATGCTCTTATGTTTATAAATTTGTATCTTCTAATACAACTAAATCCATATTAAGTGATGTGCACCATTTTAATACCCCTATTCTTCTTTTGGCATTGTTCATACTCTTCACATTTATTGCTAGAATTCTCAATTTTTCATTTCATAATTTTTTCTTATATTATTATTTATTCTCTTATTTTTATCCTTTTTTATTTTCTTTCATACCTTAACCCTAGAATTTTCTCTTCCTATATTTTGCTCATAATAAATGTTTTCCCATCTCCTCTCTCTAATTCATCTTCTTCTGACATTCCTTCATTCTCTTTTTTTTTGTCTTCCTTTTCCTCTACTGCTTCTCATTCTCTTACCCTATTATTATCTAAAATTATTTCCCCTTCTTGCTCTTTTCCTTGATTTCTTGCTCTCATTCTATCAGTCAATATCTTGTTCTTATATAACTGCTTCCTTATGTTCTTCTATACTTCCCTTAAAATCTATCCACAAATGACTTTTGTCACATTTAAAATAGTTCAAATCACATCTTTTTGCATCATGACCCATTTTGCCACAAATATGTTTCCTTTTATCACAATTACTAATTAAATTATCACTTTTTTGACAAATAAAATGTTGCCCCAGTATCTCACTGCCCCATTATTATCATCTACATTTGTCATACTTGGTATGTTTAGTATATTATCATTTTCCCTTTTCAGTACATTACATAAAACTCTATTATCATAAACTTTAGTAATGTCCATTACTTCTTTACATATAGTCTTTAAACAGTCTTTAAGTATCTCTTTTTCAACTTCTGTGCAAAGCAAACATATATTTTCATTTTAGCATGTCCATTAAATACTTAAAACATATAAATTCCAAGGACTACAGTTTTTCTTTAACTTGCATTATCCTACAAACTTCTACATGTATTGTCCTGATTCAAATATAATATCACAAATTGCATCTTTATTGATATAAATACATGCTCATACCTCTCATGGAGAAGTACCCAATGGTGGTATTACATTGTTCCATATATCATACCTGTCCACTTCTTTATCTTCTTTACAGCTTAATCTTACAAAATGTTTCTTTTTTGGATCCATCTTCTTCTCCTCTTTCTTTTCTCCTTTTTACTGTATCCACATATGACCTTCTTCTCCTGCACAATTGCCTCCACCTCTTCTTCATGAATTTTATCCATTATGTCCACCCACAAAATCACCTTTTCACTCTGCAGTTAACTTTGGTCAATAAATCCTGCAATAAAACATCCTGCAACTCTTCCATCTGAAGGGTTGTTATTATACATATTTTCTACCCATAATTTTCATCTTTGACCCTCCACTCCTTTTTCCATAACTGACATCTGATTTTACTTAATATTATTGCTAAAATCCATTTACCATTAAACATAATTTAATGCATTCTTTCATTCCATATAACCCATATAACATAAAATAACTTATCTACTCTTTTAACATATTCTTTACTTCTACTCTTATATCCATATTTAATCATATTAATTTTTATTTTATCCACTTCTTTTATATCTTCAAAAATTCTTCTTTCCATACTTTCCCCATAATTTTTTTATTCTTTTACATTTCAAAAACACGTTCTGTAGTTTCTTCTTTTTGGCAATGTAAACATATTTTGTACTTTCTTTTTATATGCAATATTTGCTTTTACTGGTAATTTGTCTATTACTGGTCTCCACAAGAAATCTTGACATTCTGCTTTTTGATTACACCACTCACTTCGTAGTTTATATCTTTAATTTTTTCATCTGATAGATTTCCCCATGGTTTTACATGGTAATGTTTTATCATTACATTCTTATACCATACTTTTCTATCTATATATTCAACTTTTATTTTCCATAAACATATTTTTCTTGGTAACATTGTATTTCGTCATTTATACACTGTTTTCTCTTTTAGTCTTTTCACTATACCCCAAAATTTATCATACTTATATTCATACAGTTTTGCAACTAATCTCTCATCTTTTTAATTTATACATGTTAACATGTTTTACAAATTTAATGAAGCAGCGTATATCACAGGATTAATTGACTATGAGCCTCCTTCTTCTTTATTTACATACAAAACTCTTCTTTTTGCTATGTTATAAATGAAAAAAAAAAATATCTGCAATAATTTTGTTTCAAATGCTGTTGCCAACATAAATAAATTTGCTAAGTATGCTATTTTCCCATCAGTACTGAATTTATCAAATTAGCCATTTTCTGCATCATAATTTATATGTTCTCCACAAAAGACATATTTGATTTGTTTCTTCTTTTTTTTTTTTTTTTTGCTGTTGAATTCCACTTGCATCTTTATTTCCAGGTCTTATACCTAACACAGAAATGTCATTTGTTGCAAAATATATATGCTGATTTTTACTACATCACCAAAAGCTTTACTTTTCTATCCAATTAAAACTGTCCCTAACATCTCTAGACACTTATTACTTTTTTTTTGTCTAAATTCTGTTTTTTTTTTTTTTTTTTTTTTGCAATTATTATTATGTCATCTGCATATGTTAACAGAACTGGAATTCTTAACCCTTCCAGTGTTGCATACCCCACCTCCTTCATTTTATAATTTATTTCATATATTATCACATTCATAACTAATGCAGAGAGTATAAAACTCATTGGACATCCCTTATACCATTCTTCATATGTACCTCTCGGCTTAACCAAACATTTACAAGTATTTTTACTTTATTATTACTATACGCTGGCATAGATAATTTCCTAACTTTCTCAATTATATTATATTTTTTTCATTATTACCCATAAGATTTCATTTCCAGTTGTGTCAAATGACTTAAAATCCCCTATCATAATTTTTGCTTCTGTTATTAATATCATCCACAATGTTTCTATAATTTATAATTCTTGACAGCCCTTCACCTTTAAATTATACATGCTATCTTCCATAATATTTTTATTTTAGTTTAAAATTTCTTTTGTATTATTTTCATAAAGATCTTATAATCATTATTATTCAATGCTATTGGTCTTCATTTTTTTTAATTCTCTTCTATCTTCCTTCCTCTATATGAATTTAAGTATTCCACTACATAACTATTTATACATAAAACCTTCATTTAACCTTGATTTCAAAATCTTTCAAAATATTTTTTGCCAATCCCTTAAATTTTTACACATTTCATACCCAGTTCCATCTGGTGCTACAGCCAAATCTGCATTTACTTGTCCTAATATTTTATTGAGTGTATTTAAAGAAATCTGCTTTACCAATTCTTTATTCTCTTTTTCTGTTAATGTTTTTACTTTCCATGTGTTTTACTACCTTCTTTTTTTCTTTAAACATTTCTTGCACATATTGTACTACACTATTCATAATATATAATATTTGCTTATATAATAATTCTTATATTTTTCTTGCTTTCTTTCATATCATTCTTTTTCTTTGTCAAAATACTTTTTATCATTGTGCTCTAAATCTTCACATGCATCATAATGTGTTATTTTATGTTTTCCTTTCTCTACTTTTCTCACATCATATTGCCACTGTATAAAACATTTTTTATATTTTTCCTTAAATATCATCCACCATTCAGACAATTTTTTATAAAATTCTGTCATATTAATATGATCTTTCCATAACTGTATTACTAATGTCTTTCCTTTATCATTCCATGCTTTCTCATTTTTAATTTTTATTCCTTTGCCTATTTTTATATATTCCTTGTTTTCTTTTATCTCTAGCCATATTGCAAGGTGACCAGAAAATCCTTTTTCTACTACCTCCCCTTCTCCTGTAACTAAATCTTTTGATATTGTAAAATAATATATTTCTGTTCTACACATACCCCTTTTGTAAGTCCATGAATTTTTGTCCCAAAGTTTTAATTTACCAAATCTTATAAATTTTAACATTTTTCTTATATAATTTAATTTCTTTTTATGCTTGCCTCTTAAATTACATTAAAGTCTCCTGTCATTATAACATTCATGTTTATCATCATATAGTCTAAAATCTGATGAAATAAGCTTTCACTTTCTTTACAGTTAGTATAAGCATATAATTCTATAATTCTTGATACTTGTTTTGTCCATTTTAAATCTTCAATGGTTAATCTTCCCATTTTTACAAATGTTACATGTAATATCTTTATTGTGTTTCTACAGAATATGGCTATATTAGAACATCTCACATTTCCCAAATTACAAATGATCTTTCCTCCCCATAGTTTCTCTGTTTCGAATCATTCTTAATTTGTTAAACATATTGTGCTTTCAATGTAATTACATCAACATTACATGTATTGCACCACTGCAAAACTCCTGTTCTTCTTACTATATTCTTAAAACTACTCACATTTATAGAAAACACTCAAAACTTTTCATTTTCCCTTTTCCTTAGATTCGTGGTTACATAAATTCATGGCTAATTACTAGGCTAGCTTTCTTAACTGGCCATTGCGAGCCTAACCAATTTCCTTCCCAAAGGTGATAATCACTGTACTTTGTGTTTGTGCATCAAACACCTTAACTATTATTCCAAGCCCCAGTCTTTTGTTGCTTATATTCTTTTTCATCCATTTCCTTTCCTTTTTTTCTTTTGTACTTTAAATTTTCTTTTCCCATCTTTTACCAGTAGAATTCTTTTTCCCTTTTACTACCTCCCAATTTATGTCTTCCTCATCATTTATTTCAAAAACTTCTATATCCTCTTTATATTCTCATCTAATATTTCTTCTATTTCTACTTCTAAAATCTCTTCTCTTTGCTCATTTTCTTCTCTTTCTTTTTTATTTTTTCCTTACTATTATTTTCAGTTTTGAAATCCATCCATAAATGTCCAATTTTGTTACATTTATAACAGTTCAACTCACATTTTTGCACCATATCCCATTTCCCCACAAATATAACATTTTATTTTGTCACAGTTATTTATCAAATGTCTTTCTTTTCCACAAAAAAACATGTTTTGGGTTTTCCCCAGTATTTTACAACATCCATATTCCCTTCCACATTTACCATGTTTGGTATATGTGTAATTTTTTCTCTTTCTTTTTTAACACAATATTACAATCCCAGGCACAAGTCCACAAACCTCTTTTGTTATAATAATTTGCAATGTCCAGTACTTCATTCCATAAAGCTATCAAATTTCCTTTCAAAGTCTCTCTTTCTAGCTCTGTTTGAAATTGTATATGAATCTTCTTTTTTTGTTTCCCTGTTAAATGCTTTTATCACATAAGGACTCTATGGGTTACAGTCTTTCGTTTTTCATATTCTCCAAGAAAATTTTCCATTAAAAACAGTCTCAAATATAATGTCACAGAATGTCTCTTTGTTTATAAGAATAAATGCTCCTACTTCATGTGCTTTTACACCCAAAGGAGATATTATTTTTTTCATTTCTTTGTCATCTTTACATTGAATACGTACCACGTACTTCTATTTTTCATTTTCTTCTGCATTCTTTTCTGCTATTCCACATTTCCCTTCTTTTACTTTCTCTGCATATGTTTTCTTTTCCATCTCAGCACTATTCTTCAGGATTGTCTCTGCATCCTCCTTTTGTATTTTTTCCATAATGTCCCACAGGAAACATCGCCTTCATTTTCTGGCTTTAATTATACATCCATTATTTGCTGACTCATCTCCATCAAATAGGTTTCATTGAAACATTTCCTCAAAATCTTGCACACTTTCTCTGATCTCAATATTTGCTTTCTCCTTCATTTCTTTCGGTACCCCTCATCTCCTTCCCTTTCTGTCTGCTTCTCTGTTTCACTGGGCTGCCACTATACCTGGAATGGAAACAGGAATTGCTCCTATAGTTGCAACTTACAACAATGAATGCCCTGGCCAAATTTCCCCTAGTAGTATAAATAGCAAATTGTTTCTCCCCTGAAAAGATGCTACTAGCCAAATGGGATGAACCCAGTTAACAAAGTATAAATAAAATAAATAAATATTTATTTTTATTTATTCATTAATTTTATTTTACATTTGTTTACTAGGAAGGTCCAACTGGGCATTTTCAGTGAAGGTGCAGGGAGAAAAGCTCTACAATATAATTTATACAAAATATATGCAGAATTACAAATATAACATTAGTTACACAGATTAAGACAATATTGCAGGAGTACAGATTGTGTCAAAAAGGCAAACAAACACATGTGAAGTGAGTATTAGAGTTAAGCAAGCATTGAATACAAGACAGGATATAATTACTAGTATATATAAAAACATATATTATATATAAATATATATATATATATATATATATATATATATATATATATATATATATATAGATCTACTCCACAAGCTTGAAGTTTCAAAACTTCGAACTGCAAATGGTCAAGACCATAAAATTGAAGTTTTGAAACTTTGAAATTGTAATAAAAAAAAAAATATATATATATATATATAAGCAAGCATTGAATACAAGACAGGATATAATTACTAGTATATATAAAAACATATATTATATATATATATATATAGATATATATATATATGTATATATATATATATGCATATATATATAAGCTGGCATTGAATACAAGACAGGATATAACTACTAGTATATATAAAAACATATATATATATATATATATATATATATATATATATATATATATATATATATATATATATATATATATATATGGATCTACTTCACAAGCTCGAAGTTTCAAAACTTCGAACTACAAATGGTCAAGACCATAAAATTGAAGTTTTGAAACTTTGAAATTGTAATAAAAAAAAAAAATATATATATATATATATATATATATATATATATATATATATGCATATACATATATATATATATATATTTTTTTTAACGTGGGTGCAGGGGGGCTCCCCCACACCATCTGCTAAATAAATATACCAACTCCAAGATTGCACTACAGTGAGGGAAAATGGTAAACTTCCCATTCTGTGCTGTACGGCGATCTCCATTCAAAATGTTTGAAAACTTTGATTGTATGCTCTCAACCATTTACAGTTCGAAGTTTTGAAACTTCAAGCTTGTGAAGGGAATCCATATACATATATATATAAGATTATGAAGTGCATTCTCCTAGAGAATGTGAGTTTGGATTCCAGTTGGATAATTAGATTAGTAGAGAAGATGGAAGATGGTACTGCTTTTATAAGCATGACAGTCTTGAGTACAATGGTTACCTCAGAGAATGATATGTATTAAACAACACTAAATTTTCTCCATACTGGGAATTTGTGTAACTTAACCTCATTCCACAACAATAGTAGAAAAAATGTGTTATTAACATATTATAGATTTACTATTGTAAACAAGTATTTATTATTACTGACCGTTAACTTCCCTGGAATTGAAGTGCAATGGCTGAACATATGTGAATAACAATATTGCTGGTTAGAAAGATACAACATGTTAGTCTTGATAAAAAGTGCATTTTTTTCACAAGTGCTGCCAAAGCCACTAGAAAACAAAACTGATTCAACATGCTTAAAGGATATCAGATGTGCCCAGCTCTGTGGTGCAGAGGGGTTCATAAGAGTCAAAGGATTCAGAGGTATTCCAATGCAATTTAGTCTTGTGACCATCAGGGACCATCAATGCCTTGGCAAAAGCCACCCCTAGGCTTACCACCTTTCTCCTGGAGGGCTAGGCCATCCTGGAATAAATTTAAGGGAACCCATCAAGAAATCCTGGTTCCATTTGAAAGGTGATAATGTATCACACTGTTTAATCTGCAGGGCAGCATTTTCCAGAGATGGTGAAGGTGCTGTGTAATGAATCTGTCTCTCCATCATGTTCTGTTTATCTGCAGATAAACATTTAGTTCTAGTTTTTTTAGTCCAAATTCTGGTGTTTGATAAGCTATTTGACTTTTGTATATAAAGGAGGTCAGGGATGACAGGTCTATAATAGCATGGTAGGTGTGGCACAGATTTTTCCTAAAGAGTATGTAAGATACTGAGGGCAGGGATAGAACTTTTTGGTATCTCATGGACTTTAAGGCTGACATTTTCTTAGTTGGGGCTCAGGGGGGTTTCTAGTTGTTTGACATGTCAAGTGAAGTAGATAAAAGGAGGCACTGTACACTCTAACTGGTATGATTAGTGCTGAATGTAAGGGAATAATGGCATCTTTAGATACTGATGCTATACCTTCCCTAACACCTGCGCTGTGTTGAAGCATTTTCTGACTACAGTAGCCATTTGATTGTCAAAGGAGATGTTAACACAGGTACATAGGTTTCTGATTACATTTTGGTGTAGTAGTGGAGACTGTAATATCTATTTAAGGTAGGAGTTGTTTTCCAAATGAAGGGATTGCACACTTTTTCACATTCAGCTTGACCACATTTTCAATACCTCAAGTATTAACTAGGTTGAGTTCTCTCTGAAGGGTTCATGCATCAGAGGGGGTTCTTGGCAATAACATCCAGATTGCAATCTTTTGCAAACTTAGTTAACCAGACCTGATTTTCAGTTTCAAATATGGACATCAGAGAGGTAAATGTCAAAAGGGATAGGTCCCAATACAGAGCCTAAAGGATATGATTTCTTTGATGCTTTTAGATGAAGTACTTTCCACTAGAAACATCTGGCTTCTATCTTTTAGCCAACTTACCCAGTCAGATTAATTTGCTCATCTGCAGGTGGAGGTTTGCATGAAAAACACCAGCCATAACCTAGAAGAACATGAAGTTAATGCTACCAAGATGCTGGCAGTAACCCTTGTCTGCATGTTTGTAGGAACATGTATGCAGTGATAAAGGGTATAGGTGTGTTAGGTGGGTGCTCACATGAGGCAACAATGGATGTGGTTACGGATGTACACACCTCCACAGCCTGTGCCCAACATAGTGCAGACTGCTTCAGGGAGAGAGAGTTCTTACAGGGGAACTATCTGTATATCTATATATTTATATATATATATATAAATATATATATATATATATACACACACACAGACAGACACACACACACACACACACACACACACACACACACACACACACACACACACACACACACACACACACACACACACGAGTCTACTTTGACCCCCATCGAAATTACACTTTAGTGAAACTTAGTGTCCAGTTTTGCAAAAAGTGCATTTTCGGATAAATGCACTTTCGCGAAACTACACTACACCAAACAGAATTCCTGGTGCAGTAGTGCAGGTATGGTGATTTTTTAGTGGTATTGGAGGGGAGGGTGATAATGTTGTAGATCGTGGTACAGTGAGGATAACAGAATATTCTCTTTTCCTCACTGTAGTGCAATCTCGGAGTTAGTATATATTAGTAGCGGCAGTGTGGGGGTGCAGGGGGGGGCTTGCCCCCTGCATAAGTGAGTTTAGTGATTGTTTTTTATTCGTCTGTGTAGTGCAGTTTTGCAAAAGTGAATTTTTGGATAAATGCACTTTAGCGAAACCGGACACGTGAAACTAAGTTTCGCTAAAGTGTAATTTCGATGGATCAAAGTATCTCTATATATCTATATATGTTATATATATATATATATATATATATATATATATATATATATATATATATATATATATATATATATATATAGATATGTGTATGTATATATACACACACACACACACACACACACACACACACACACACACACACACACACACACACACACACACACACACACACACACACACACACATAGTCTCCTTAGGGCTCCTGTCAGGAGGATAAGCAAGACTGCCTCTTTCATGATGTGATGAGGGCTATTTCCTCCATTCCAAGCAGTCAGAAGAAAGGGAACATGCAGTGAGACAAACTTCCCTCATGGAGGTTGACTGTTGGATGGCAGACGGTCTAGATGGCTCTCACCTATATGCTG